>NW_027646286.1:0-29987 GCF_951394435.1 Stenella coeruleoalba
GGTTATTTCCTCTTCCTGGTGGGAAATGAGAGTTAAATTTGCCCGTCCAGACACCTCCAGCTAGTCTCTCATTGGTTCTCGCTATTCCTGTTCATCTTCCGCAGAAATTGCAAACTGGGCCAAACAGGAGGTTAAAGGCGCTGACTCTCCAAGTCGGGAGAGTGTTAGTAAAGCGTCTGGAATGTTGCACCCTTGTACCAGGGGAGGAAAACTGAGACATATTTGAACACGTCTCCCGATCACATGGTTGATCATACTCTGGGTTCCACATGCATGTTTTAGCTGAAGGAAGAATACCTAAAACCTGGGTAGTTGAAACCCGTGGAATGGGTACCATGCAATATGACTTCAAAGGGTCTTCATTTGCTCACCGAACCTCTCCAATCCTATCACTGCTGCGTTTATGCCCCTGTACACATGCTTGATTCTCTTTCGGAGACATAGCAATCCATAGGTTTTAAGATACTTACTAGTCAGGTACATTCTTAGGCGTTTAATATTGGGTGTTGAGTCCATTTCGTTGAGCAAGGAGTAGCTCTTGTCTATTCCATATTTGGCTTAAGGAACTTTATCTGTGCTCATTTCAATCTCTGGTTTCATGCAGCAACCCAACTCACCTTTCCCCTTAAGCAAGCATAAGTTGGTTTTCTAATTTGAGAACCTGTTCTGTTTTGGAATTCAGTTCCTGTGTAGCCAAGTTTACATTCCGTGTATTACTGATATCTTATGATGTTTCTTTTTCTGTGTGACTTATTTCAGTTAGAATCATCGTACCTGAATCTACTCATTATGCTGCTACGGGCCTGATGACATAGATTTCATTGCTGAGTGATACTGCATTGTACGTAAGTACCACAAGTTCTTTATCCATTTTTCACTTTCTGCGATGTTGAACTTGTACTGTAAACGAGGTTCTTGTAAACAGAGCCGTTCCAAACTTTGGGGTGGCTGTGTCTTTTTGATTTTAATTTCCCTAAGCTATAGGACCATAAGTGGAACTGCCCTAGGTTCTGTTGCTTTGTTTTTTAGATGTTTCAGGAAACACCATACACTTCTCCTGAGTGTCTGTTGGCAATTTACATCCCGCCCATCAGCATAACAAGGCTCCCAGTTCTCAATGGCCTGTTGCCTTTCTGGATTTTACACTTTTTTCAGATGGCCCTTTTGACCGGGGGGAAGTGAGACTTCATTGTAGTGCAGATTTCCTTTGCAAGCTTGCTTGGTTGGCCAAAAAGGGCGTATGCGTTTTTTCCTGAATATATTCAGGAAAAAACGCATACGCCCTTTTTGGCCAAGTGCATCATTGTGGACGTTCTGCCTCTTTTCCTATGCTTTCAATGCAATTCCAGTCTACCTCCTGAAATCGGTTTCCTGCAATTCTGCCCCGCTTTCAAGTCCTCTTGGCAGCCTTACTTCAGTCTATTTTTGGACGATAGCTGTCATTTATAACTCTGCAGGTTTGTGAATTACACTGCCCCTGAGCTCCTTTCTTCAACTCGCTTTCTTGTGACCTGGCCGCAACACCGCAGGATGGCTTCAGGCCCTAATGTTGTACCGGCCCGGCATGCTGAGCCTTTGGTTATTTCCTCTTCCTGGTGGGAAATGAGAGTTAAATTTGCCCGTCCAGACACCTCCAGCTAGCCTCTCATTGGTTCTCGCTATTCCTGTTCATCTTCCGCAGAAATTGCAAACTGGGCCAAACAGGAGGTTAAAGGGACTGACTCTCCAAGTGGGGAGAGTGTTAGTAAAGCGTCTGGAATGTTGCACACGAGTACCAGGGGAGGAAAACTGAGACATATTTGAACACGTCTCCCGATCACATGGTTGATCATACTCTAGGTTCCACATGCATGTTTTAGCTGAAGGAAGAATACCTTAAACCTGGGTAGTTGAAACCCGTGGAATGGGTACCATGCAATATGATTTCAAAGGGTCTTCATTTGCTCACCGAACCTCTCCAATCCTATCACTGCTGCGTTTATGCCCCTGTACACATGCTTGATTCTCTTTCGGAGACATAGCAATCCATAGGTTTTAAGATACTTACTAGTCAGGTACATTCTTAGGCGTTTAATATGGGGTGTTGAGTCCATTTCGTTGAGCAAGGAGTAGCTCTTGTCTATTCCATATTTGGCTTAAGGAACTTTATCTGTGCTCATTTCAATCTCTGGTTTTATGCAGCACCCCAACTCACCTTTACCCTTAAGCAAGCATAAGTTGGTTTTCTAAATTTGAGACCCTGTTCTGTTCTGTAATTCAGTTCCTGTGTAGCCAAGTTTCCATTCCGTGTATTACTGATATCTTATGATGTTTCTTTTTCTGTGTGACTTACTTCAGTTAGAATCATCATACCTGAATCCACTCATTGTGCTGCTGAGGGCCTGATGACACAGATTTCATTGCTGAGTGATATTGCTTTGTAAGTAAATACCACAACTTCTTTATCCATTTTTCACTTTCTGCGATGTTGAACTTGTACTGTAAACGAGGTTCTTGTAAACAGAGGCGTCCCAAACTTTGGGGTGGCTGTGTCTTTTTGATTTTAATTTCCCTAAGCTATAGGACCATAAGTGGCAGTGCCCTAGGCTCTGTTGCTTTGTTTTTTAGATGTTTCAGGAAACACCATACACTTCTCCCGAGTGGTTGTTGGCAATTTACATCCCGCCCATCAGCATAACAAGGCTCCCAGTTCTCGATGGCCTGTCCTGCCTTTCTGGATTTTACACTTTTTTCAGATGGCCCTTTTGACCGGGGGGAAGTGAGACTTCATTGTAGTGCAGATTTCCTTTGCAAGCTTGCTTGGTTGGCCAAAAAGGGCGTATGCGTTTTTTCCTGAATATATTCAGGAAAAAACGCATACGCCCTTTTTGGCCAAGTGCATCATTGTGGACGTTCTGCCTCTTTTCCTATGCTTTCAATGCAATTCCAGTCTACCTCCTGAAATCGGTTTCCTGCAATTCTGCCCCGCTTTCAAGTCCTCTTGGCAGCCTTACTTCAGTCTATTTTTGGACGATAGCTGTCATTTATAACTCTGCAGGTTTGTGAATTACAGTGCCCCTGAGCTCCTTTCTTCAACTTGCTTTCTTTTGACCTGGCCACAACACCGCAGGATGGCTTCAGGCCCTAATCTGGTTCCGGCACGGCACGCTGAGCCTTTGGTTATTTCCTCTTCCTGGTGGGAAATGAGAGTTAAATTTGCCCGTCCACACACCTCCAGCTAGTCTCTCATTGGTTCTCGCTATTCCTGTTCATCTTCCGCAGAAATTGCAAACTGGGCCAAACAGGAGGTTAAAGGCGCTGACTCTCCAAGTGGGGAGAGTGTTAGTAAAGCGTCTGGAATGTTGCACCCGAGTACCAGGGGAGGAAAACTGAGACATATTTGAACACGTCTCCCGTTCACATGGTTGATCATACTTGGGTTCCACATGCATGTTTTAGCTGAAGGAAGAATACCTAAAACCTGGGTAGTTGAAACCCGTGGAATGGGTACCATGCAATATGACTTCAAAGGGTCTTCATTTGCTCACCGAACCTCTCCAATCCTATCACTGCTGCATTTATGCCCCTGTACACATGCTTGATTCTCTTTCGGAGACATAGCAATCCATAGGTTTTAAGATACTTACTAGTCAGGTACATTCTTAGGCGTTTAATATGGGGTGTTGAGTCCATTTCGTTGAGCATGGAGTAGCTCTTGTCTATTCCATATTTGGCTTAAGGAACTTTATCTGTGCTCATTTCAATCTCTGGTTTTATGCAGCACCCCAACTCACCTTTACCCTTAAGCAAGCATAAGTTGGTTTTCTAAATTTGAGACCCTGTTCTGTTTTGGAATGCAGTTCCTGTGTAGCCAAGTTTACATTCCGTGTATTAGTGATATCTTATGATGTTTCTTTTTTGTGTGACTTATTTCAGTTAGAATCATCGTATCTGAATCCACTCATTATGCTGCTACGGGCCTGATGACATAGATTTCATTGCTGAGTGATACTGCATTGTACGTAAGTACCACAAGTTCTTTATCCATTTTTCACTTTCTGTGATGTTGAACTTGTACTGTAAACGAGGTTCTTGTAAACAGAGGCGTCCCAAACTTTGGGGTGGCTGTGTCTTTTTGATTTTAATTTCCCTAAGCTATAGGACCATAAGTGGAAGTGCCCTAGGTTCTGTTGCTTTGTTTTTTAGATGTTTCAGGAAACACCATACACTTCTCCCGAGTGGTTGTTGGCAATTTACATCCCGCTCATCAGCATAACAAGGATCCCAGTTCTCCATGGCCTGTCCTGCCTTTCTGGATTTTACACTTTTTTCAGATGGCCCTTTTGACCGGGGGGAAGTGAGACTTCATTGTAGTGCAGATTTCCTTTGCAAGCTTGCTTGGTTGGCCAAAAAGGGCGTATGCGTTTTTTCCTGAATATATTCAGGAAAAAACGCATACGCCCTTTTTGGCCAAGTGCATCATTGTGGACGTTCTGCCTCTTTTCCTATGCTTTCAATGCAATTCCAGTCTACCTCCTGAAATCGCTTTCCTGCAATTCTGCCCTGCTTTCAAGTCCTCTTGGCGGCCTTACTTCAGTCTATTTTTGGACGATAGCTGTCATTTATAACTCTGCAGGTTTGTGAATTACAGTGCCCCTGAGCTCCTTTCTTCAACTCGCTTTCTTGTGACCTGGCCGCAACACCGCAGGATGGCTTCAGGCCCTAATCTGGTTCCGGCCCGGCATGCTGAGCCTTTGGTTAATTCCTCTTCCTGGTGGGAAATGAGAGTTAAATTTGCCCGTCCAGACACCTCCAGCTAGCCTCTCATTGGTTCTCGCTATTCCTGTTCATCTTCCGCAGAAATTGCAAACTGGGCCAAACAGGAGGTTAAGGGGACTGACTCTCCAAGTGGGGAGAGTGTTAGTAAAGCGTCTGGAATGTTGCACCCGAGTACCAGGGGAGGAAAACTGAGACATATTTGAACACGTCTCCCGATCACATGGTTGATCATACTCTAGGTTCCACATGCATGTTTTAGCTGAAGGAAGAATACCTTAAACCTGGGTAGTTGAAACCCGTGGAATGGGTACCATGCAATATGACTTCAAAGGGTCTTCATTTGCTCACCGAACCTCTCCAATCCTATCACTGCTGCGTTTATGCCCCTGTACACATGCTTGATTCTCTTTCGGAGACATAGCAATCCATAGGTTTTAAGATACTTACTAGTCAGGTACATTCTTAGGCGTTTAATATGGGGTGTTGAGTCCATTTCGTTGAGCAAGGAGTAGCTCTTGTCTATTCCATATTTGGCTTAAGGAACTTTATCTGTGCTCATTTCAATCTCTGGTTTTATGCAGCACCCCAACTCACCTTTACCCTTAAGCAAGCATAAGTTGGTTTTCTAAATTTGAGACCCTGTTCTGTTTTGGAATGCAGTTCCTGTGTAGCCAAGTTTACATTCCGTGTATTAGTGATATCTTATGATGTTTCTTTTTCTGTGTGACTTATTTCAGTTAGAATCATCGTACCTGAATCCACTCATTATGCTGCTAAGGGCCTGATGACATAGATTTCATTGCTGAGTGATATTGCTTTGTAAGTAAATACCACAACTTCTTTATCCATTTTTCACTTTCTGCGATGTTGAACTTGTACTGTAAACGAGGTTCTTGTAAACAGAGCCGTTCCAAACTTTGGGGTGGCTGTGTCTTTTTGATTTTAATTTCCCTAAGCTATAAGACCATAAGTGGAAGTGCCCTAGGCTCTGTTGCTTTGTTTTTTAGATGTTTCAGGAAACACCATACACTTCTTCCGAGTGTCTGTTGGCAATTTACATCCCGCCCATCAGCATAACAAGGCTCCCAGTTCTCCATGGCCTGTCCTGCCTTTCTGGATTTTACACTTTTTTCAGATGGCCCTTTTGACCGGGGGGAAGTGAGACTTCATTGTAGTGCAGATTTCCTTTGCAAGCTTGCTTGGTTGGCCAAAAAGGGCGTATGCGTTTTTTCCTGAATATATTCAGGAAAAAACGCATACGCCCTTTTTGGCCAAGTGCATCATTGTGGACGTTCTGCCTCTTTTCCTATGCTTGCAATGCAATTCCAGTCTACCTCCTGAAATCGGTTTCCTGCAATTCTGCCCCGCTTTCAAGTCCTCTTGGCAGCCTTACTTCAGTATATTTTTGGACGATAGCTGTCATTTATAACTCTGCAGGTTTGTGAATTACAGTGCCCCTGAGCTCCTTTCTTCAACTCGCTTTCTTGTGACCTGGCCGCAACACCGCAGGATGGCTTCAGGCCCTAATCTGGTTCCGGCCCGGCATGCTGAGCCTTTGGTTAATTCCTCTTCCTGGTGGGAAATGAGAGTTAAATTTGCCCGTCCAGACACCTCCAGCTAGCCTCTCATTGGTTCTCGCTATTCCTGTTCATCTTCCGCAGAAATTGCAAACTGGGCCAAACAGGAGGTTAAAGGGACTGACTCTCCAAGTGGGGAGAGTGTTAGTAAAGCGTCTGGAATGTTGCACCCGAGTACCAGGGGAGGAAAACTGAGACATATTTGAACACATCTCCCGATCACATGGTTGATCATACTCTAGGTTCCACATGCATGTTTTAGCTGAAGGAAGAATACCTTAAACCTGGGTAGTTGAAACCCGTGGAATGGGTACCATGCAATATGACTTCAAAGGGTCTTAATTTGCTCACCGAACCTCTCCAGTCCTATCACTGCTGCGTTTATGCCCCTGTACACATGCTTGATTCTCTTTCGGAGACATAGCAATCCATAGGTTTTAAGATACTTACTAGTCAGGTACATTCTTAGGCGTTTAATATTGGGTGTTGAGTCCATTTCGTTGAGCAAGGAGTAGCTATTGTCTATTCCATATTTGGCTTAAGGAACTTTATCTGTGCTCATTTCAATCTCTGGTTTTATGCAGCACCCCAACTCACCTTTACCCTTAAGCAAGCATAAGTTGGTTTTCTAAATTTGAGACCCTGTTCTGTTCTGTAATTCAGTTCCTGTGTAGCCAAGTTTCCATTCCGTGTATTACTGATATCTTATGATGTTTCTTTTTCTGTGTGACTTACTTCAGTTAGAATCATCATACCTGAATCCACTCATTGTGCTGCTAAGGGCCTGATGACACAGATTTCATTGCTGAGTGATATTGCTTTGTAAGTAAATACCACAACTTCTTTATCCATTTTTCACTTTCTGCGATGTTGAACTTGTACTGTAAACGAGGTTCTTGTAAACAGAGCCGTTCCAAACTTTGGGGTGGCTGTGTCTTTTTGATTTTAATTTCCCTAAGCTATAGGACCATAAGTGGAAGTGCCCTAGGTTCTGTTGCTTTGTTTTTTAGATGTTTCAGGAAACACCATTCACTTCTCTCGAGTGGTTGTTGGCAATTTACATCCCGCCCATCAGCATAACAAGGCTCCCAGTTCTCCATGGCCTGTCCTGCCTTTCTGGATTTTACACTTTTTTCAGATGGCCCTTTTGACCGGGGGGAAGTGAGACTTCATTGTAGTGCAGATTTCCTTTGCAAGCTTGCTTGGTTGGCCAAAAAGGGCGTATGCGTTTTTTCCTGAATATATTCAGGAAAAAACGCATACGCCCTTTTTGGCCAAGTGCATCATTGTGGACGTTCTGCCTCTTTTCCTATGCTTTCAATGCAATTCCAGTCTACCTCCTGAAATCGGTTTCCTGCAATTCTGCCCCGCTTTCAAGTCCTCTTGGCAGCCTTACTTCAGTCTATTTTTGGACGATAGCTGTCATTTATAACTCTGCAGGTGTGTGAATTACAGTGCCCCTGAGCTCCTTTCTTCAACTCGCTTTCTTTTGAGCTGGCCGCAACACCGCAGGATGGCTTCAGGCCCTAATCTGGTTCCGGTACGGCACGCTGAGCCTTTGGTTATTTCCTCTTCCTGGTGGGAAATGAGAGTTAAATTTGCCCGTCCAGACACCTCCAGCTAGCCTCTCATTGGTTCTCGCTATTCCTGTTCATCTTCCGCAGAAATTGCAAACTGGGCCAAACAGGAGGTTAAAGGGGCTGACTCTCCAAGTGGGGAGAGTGTTAGTAAAGCATCTGGAATGATGCACCCGAGTACCAGGGTACGAAAACTGAGACATATTTGAACACGTCTCCCGTTCACATGGTTGATCATACTTGGGTTCCACATGCATGTTTTAGCTGAAGGAAGAATACCTTAAACCTGGAGAGTTGAGACCCGTGTAATGGGTACCATGCAATATGACTTCAAAGGGTCTTCATTTGCTCACCGAACCTCTCCAATCCTATCACTGCTGCGTTTATGCCCCTGTACACATGCTTGATTCTCTTTTGGAGACATAGCAATCCATAGGTTTTACGATACTTACTAGTCAGGTACATTCTTAGGCGTTTAATATGGGGTGTTGAGTCCATTTCGTTGAGCAAGGAGTAGCTCTTGTCTATTCCATATTTGACTTAAGGAACTTTATCTGTGCTCATTTCAATCTCTGGTTTTATGTAGCACCCCAACTCACCTTTCCCCTTAAGCAAGCATAAGTTGGTTTTCTAAATTTGAGACCCTGTTCTGTTCTGTAATTCAGTTCCTGTGTAGCCAAGTTTACATTCCGTGTATTACTGATATCTTATGATGTTTCTTTTTCTGTGTGACTTACTTCAGTTAGGATCATCATACCTGAATCCACTCATTGTGCTGCTGAGGGCCTGATGACACAGATTTCATTCCTGAGTGATATTGCTTTGTAAGTAAATACCACAACTTCTTTATCCATTTTTCACTTTCTGCGATGTTGAACTTGTACTGTAAACGAGGTTCTTGTAAACAGAGCCGTTCCAAACTTTGGGGTGGCTGTGTCTTTTTGATTTTAATTTCCCGAAGCTATAGGACCATAAGTGGCAGTGCCCTAGGCTCTGTTGCTTTGTTTTTTAGATGTTTCAGGAAACACCATACACTTCTCCCAAGTGGTTGTTGGCAATTTACATCTCGCCCATCAGCATAACAAGGCTCCCAGTTCTCCATGACCTGTCCTGCCTTTCTGGATTTTACACTTTTTTCAGATGGCCCTTTTGACCGGGGGGAAGTGAGACTTCATTGTAGTGCAGATTTCCTTTGCAAGCTTGCTTGGTTGGCCAAAAAGGGCGTATGCGTTTTTTCCTGAATATATTCAGGAAAAAACGCATACGCCCTTTTTGGCCAAGTGCATCATTGTGGACGTTCTGCCTCTTTTCCTATGCTTTCAATGCAATTCCAGTCTACCTCCTGAAATCGGTTTCCTGCAATTCTGCCCCGCTTTCAAGTCCTCTTGGCAGCCTTACTTCAGTCTATTTTCGGACGATAGCTGTCATTTATAACTCTGCAGTTTTGTGAATTACAGTGCCCCTGAGCTCCTTTCTTCAACTCGCTTTCTTTTGAGCTGGCCGCAACACCGCAGGATGGCTTCAGGCCTTAATCTGGTTCCGGTACGGCATGCTGAGCCTTTGGTTATTTCCTCTTCCTGGTGGGAAATGAGAGTTAAATTTGCCCGTCCAGACACCTCCAGCTAGTCTCTCATTGGTTCTCGCTATTCCTGTTGATCTTCCGCAGAAATTGCAAACTGGGCCGAACAGGAGGTTAAAGGCGCTGACTCTCCAAGTGGGGAGAGTGTTAGTAAAGCGTCTGGAATGTTGCACCCGAGTACCAGGGGAGGAAAACTGAGACATATTTGAACACGTCTCCCGTTCACATGGTTGATCATACTTGGGTTCCACATGCATGTTTTAGCTGAAGGAAGAATACCTTAAACCTGGGTAGTTGAGACCCGTGTAATGGGTACCATGAAATATGACTTCAAAGGGTCTTCATTTGCTCACCGAACCTCTCCAATCCTATCACTGCTGCGTTTATGCCCCTGTACACATGCTTGATTCTCTTTTGGAGACATAGCAATCCATAGGTTTTACGATACTTACTAGTCAGGTACATTCTTAGGCGTTTAATATGCGGTGTTGAGTCCATTTCGTTGAGCAAGGAGTAGCTCTTTGTCTATTCCATATTTGACTTAAGGAACTTTATCTGTGCTCATTTCAATCTCTGGTTTTATGCAGCACCCCAACTCACCTTTCCCCTTAAGCAAGCATAAGTTGGTTTTCTAAATTTGAGACCCTGTTCTGTTCTGTAATTCAGTTCCTGTGTAGCCAGTTTACATTCCGTGTATTACTGATATCTTATGATGTTTCTTTTTCTGTGTGACTTATTTCAGTTAGAATCATCATACCTGAATCCACTCATTGTGCTGCTAAGGGCCTGATGACATAGATTTCATTGCTGAGTGATATTGCTTTGTAAGTAAATACCACAACTTCTTTATCCATTTTTCACTTTCTGCGATGTTGAACTTGTACTGTAAACGAGGTTCTTGTAAACAGAGGCGTCCCAAAACTTTGGGGTGGCTGTGTCTTTTTGATTTTAATTTCCCTAATCTATAGGACCATAAGTGGAAGTGCCCTAGGCTCTGTTGCTTTGTTTTTTAGATGTTTCAGGAAACACCATACACTTCTCCTGAGTGTCTGTTGGCAATTTACATCCTGCCCATCAGCATAACAAGGCTCCCAGTTCTCCATGGCCTGTCCTGCCTTTCTGGATTTTACACTTTTTCAGATGGCCCTTTTGACCTGGGAGAAGTGAGACTTCATTGTAGTGCAGATTTCCTTTGCAAGCTTGCTTGGTTGGCCAAAAAGTGCGTATGCGTTTTTGCTGAATATATTCAGGAAAAAACGCATACGCCCTTTTTGGCCAAGTGCATCATTGTGGACGTTCTGCCTCTTTTCCTATGCTTTCAATGCAATTCCAGTCTACCTCCTGAAATCGGTTTCCTGCAATTCTGCCCCGCTTTCAAGTCCTCTTGGCAGCCTTACTTCAGTCTATTTTTGGACGATAGCTGTCATTTATAACTCTGCAGTTTTGTGAATTACAGTGTGCCTGAGCTCCTTTCTTCAACTCGCTTTCTTTTGAGCTGGCCGCAACACCGCAGGATGGCTTCAGGCCCTAATCTGGTTCTGGTACGGCACGCTGAGCCTTTGGTTATTTCCTCTTCCTGGTGGGAAATGAGAGTTAAATTTGCCCGTCCAGACCACCTCCAGCTAGCCTCTCATTGGTTCTCGCTATTCCTGTTCATCTTCGCAGAAATTGCAAACTGGGCCAAACAGGAGGTTAAAGGCGCTGACTCTCCAAGTGGGGAGAGTGTTAGTAAAGCATCTGAATGTTGCACCCGAGTACCAGGGTACGAAAACTGAGACATATTTGAACACGTCTCCCGTTCACATGGTTGATCATACTTGGGTTCCACATGCATGTTTTAGCTGAAGGAAGAATACCTTAAACCTGGAGAGTTGAGACCCGTGTAATGGGTACCATGCAATATGACTTCAAAGGGTCTTCATTTGCTCACCGAACCTCTCCAATCCTATCACTGCTGCGTTTATGCCCCTGTACACATGCTAGATTCTCTTTCGGAGACATAGCAATCCATAGGTTTTACGATACTCACAAGTCAGGTACATTCTTAGGCGTTTAATATGCGGTGTTGAGTCCATTTCGTTGAGCATGGAGTAGCTCTTGTCTATTCCATATTTGGCTTAAGGAACTTTAACTGTGCTCATTTCAATCTCTGGTTTTATGCAGCACCCCAACTCACCTTTACCCTTAAGCAAGCATAACTTGTTTTTCTAAATTTGAGACCCTATTCTGTTCTGTAATTCAGTTCCTGTGTAGCCAAGTTTCCATTCCGTGTATTACTGATATCTTATGATGTTTCTTTTTCTGTGTGACTTATTTCAGTTAGAATCATCATACCTGTATCCACTCATTGTGCTGCTAAGGGCCTGATGACATAGATTTCATTGCTGAGTGATATTGCTTTGTAAGTGAATACCACAACTTCTTTATCCATTTTTCACTTTCTGCGATGTTGAACTTGTACTGTAAACGAGGTTCTTGTAAACAGAGCCGTTCCAAACTTTGGGGTGGCTGTGTCTTTTTGATTTTAATTTCCCTAAGCTATAGGACCATAAGTGGAAGTGCCCTAGGCTCTGTTGCTTTGTTTTTTAGATGTTTCAGGAAACACCATACACTTCTCCCGAGTGTCTGTTGGCAATTTACATCCCGCCCATCAGCATAACAAGGCTCCCAGTTCTCAATGGCCTGTTGCCTTTCTGGATTTTACACTTTTTTCAGATGGCCCTTTAGACCGGGGGGAAGTGAGACTTCATTGTAGTGCAGATTTCCTTTGCAAGCTTGCTTGGTTGGCCAAAAAGGGCGTATGCGTTTTTTCCTGAATATATTCAGGAAAAAACGCATACGCCCTTTTTGGCCAAGTGCATCATTGTGGACGTTCTGCCTCTTTTCCTATGCTTTCAATGCAATTCCAGTCTACCTCCTGAAATCGGTTTCCTGCAATTCTGCCCCGCTTTCAAGTCCTCTTGGCAGCCTTACTTCAGTCTATTTTTGGACGATAGCTGTCATTTATAACTCTGCAGGTTTGTGAATTACAGTGCCCCTGAGCTCCTTTCTTCAACTTGCTTTCTTGTGATCTGGCCGCAACACCGCAGGATGGCTTCAGGCCCTAATCTGGTTCCAGTACGGCACGCTGAGCCTTTGGTTATTTCCTCTTCCTGGTGGGAAATGAGAGTTAAATTTGCCCGTCCAGACACCTCCAGCGAGCCTCTCATTGGTTCTCGCTATTCCTGTTCATCTTCCGCAGAAATTGCAAACTGGGCCAAACAGGAGGTTAAAGGCGCTGACTCTCCAATTTGGGAGAGTGTTAGTAAAGCGTCTGGAATGTTGCACCCGAGTACCAGGGGAGGAAAACTGAGACATATTTGAACACGTCTCCCGTTCACATGGTTGATCATACTTGGGTTCCACATGCATGTTTTAGCTGAAGGAAGAATACCTTAAACCTGAGTAGTTGAGACCCGTGTAATGGGTACCATGAAATATGACTTCAAAGGGTCTTCATTTGCTCACCGAACCTCTCCAATCCTATCACTGCTGCGTTTATGCCCCTGTACACATGCTTGATTCTCTTTTGGAGACATAGCAATCCATAGGTTTTACGATACTTACTAGTCAGGTACATTCTTAGGCGTTTAATATGCGGTGTTGAGTCCATTTCGTTGAGCAAGGAGTAGCTCTTGTCTATTCCATATTTGACTTAAGGAACTTTATCTGTGCTCATTTCAATCTCTGGTTTTATGCAGGACCCCAACTCACCTTTCCCCTTAAGCAAGCATAAGTTGGTTTTCTAAATTTGAGACCCTGTTCTGTTCTGTAATTCAGTTCCTGTGTAGCCAAGTTTACATTCCGTGTATTACTGATATCTTATGATGTTTCTTTTTCTGTGTGACTTATTTCAGTTAGAATCATCATACCTGAATCCACTCATTGTGCTGCTAAGGGCCTGATGACATAGATTTCATTGCTGAGTGATATTGCTTTGTAAGTAAATACCACAACTTCTTTATCCATTTTTCACTTTCTGCGATGTTGAACTTGTACTGTAAACAAGGTTCTTGTAAACAGAGGCGTCCCAAACTTTGGGGTGGCTGTGTCTTTTTGATTTTAATTTCCCTAAGCTATAGGAACATAAGTGGCAGTGCCCTAGGCTCTGTTGCTTTGTTTTTTAGATGTTTCAGGAAACACCATACACTTCTCCCCAGTGTCTGTTGGCAATTTACATCCCGCCCATCAGCATAACAAGGCTCCCAGTTCTCCATGGCCTGGCCTGCCTTTCTGGATTTTACACTTTTTTCAGATGGCCCTTTTGACCGGGGGGAAGTGAGACTTCATTGTAGTGCAGATTTCCTTTGCAAGCTTGCTTGGTTGGCCAAAAAGGGCGTATGCGTTTTTCCTGAATATATTCAGGAAAAAACGCATACACACTTTTTGGCCAAGTGCATCATTGTGGACGTTCTGCCTCTTTTACTATGCTTTCAATGCAATTCCAGTCTACCTCCTGAAATCGGTTTCCTGCAATTCTGCCCCGCTTTCAAGTCCTCTTGGCAGCCTTACTTCAGTCTATTTTTGGACGATAGCTGTCATTTATAACTCTGCAGGTTTGTGAATTACAGTGCCCCTGAGCTCCTTTCTTCAACTCGCTTTCTTGTGACCTGGCCGCAACACCGCAGGATGGCTTCAGGCCCTAATCTGGTTCCGGCCCGGCATGCTGAGCCTTTGGTTAATTCCTCTTCCTGGTGGGAAATGAGAGTTAAATTTGCCCGTCAAGACACCTCCAGCTAGCCTCTCATTGGTTCTCGCTATTCCTGTTCATCTTCCGCAGAAATTGCAAACTGGGCCAAACAGGAGGTTAAAGGGACTGACTCTCCAAGTGGGGAGAGTGTTAGTAAAGAGTCTGGAATGTTGCACCCGAGTACCAGGGTACGAAAACTGAGACATATTTGAACACGTCTCCCGTTCACATGGTTGATCATACTTGGGTTCCACATGCATGTTTTAGCTGAAGGAAGAATACCTTAAACCTGGAGAGTTGAGACCCGTGTAATGGGTACCATGCAATATGACTTCAAAGGGTCTTCATTTGCTCACCGAACCTCTCCAATCCTATCACTGCTGCGTTTATGCCCCTGTACACATGCTTGATTCTCTTTCGGAGACATAGCAATCCATAGGTTTTAAGATAATTACTAGTCAGGTACATTCTTAGGCGTTTAATATGCGGTGTTGAGTCCATTTCGTTGAGCAAGGAGTAGCTCTTGTCTATTCCATATTTGGCTTAAGGAACTTTATCTGTGCTCATTTCAATCTCTGGTTTTATGCAGCACCCCAACTCACCTTTACCCTTAAGCAAGAATAAGTTGGTTTTCTAAATTTGAGACCCTGTTCTGTTCTGTAATTCAGTTCCTGTGTAGCCAAGTTTACATTCCGTGTATTACTGATATCTTATGATGTTTCTTTTTCTGTGTGACTTATTTCAGTTAGAATCATCATACCTGAATCCACTCATTGTGCTGCTAAGGGCCTGATGACACTGATTTCATTGCTGAGTGATATTGCTTTGTAAGTAAATACCACAACTTCTTTATCCATTTTTCACTTTCTGCGATGTTGAACTTGTACTGTAAACGAGGTTCTTGTAAACAGAGCCGTTCCAAACTTTGGGGTGGCTGTGTCTTTTTGATTTTAATTTCCCTAAGCTATAGGACCATAAGTGGAAGTGCCCTAGGCTCTGTTGCTTTGTTTTTTAGATGTTTCAGGAAACACCATACACTTCTCCCGAGTGTCTGTTGGCAATTTACATCCCGCCCATCAGCATAACAAGGCTCCCAGTTCTCAATGGCCTGTTGCCTTTCTGGATTTTACACTTTTTTCAGATGGCCCTTTAGACCGGGGGGAAGTGAGACTTCATTGTAGTGCAGATTTCCTTTGCAAGCTTGCTTGGTTGGCCAAAAAGGGCGTATGCGTTTTTTCCTGAATATATTCAGGAAAAAACGCATACGCCCTTTTTGGCCAAGTGCATCATTGTGGACGTTCTGCCTCTTTTCCTATGCTTTCAATGCAATTCCAGTCTACCTCCTGAAATCGGTTTCCTGCAATTCTGCCCCGCTTTCAAGTCCTCTTGGCAGCCTTACTTCAGTCTATTTTTGGACGATAGCTGTCATTTATAACTCTGCAGGTTTGTGAATTACAGTGCCCCTGAGCTCCTTTCTTCAACTTGCTTTCTTGTGATCTGGCCGCAACACCGCAGGATGGCTTCAGGCCCTAATCTGGTTCCAGTACGGCACGCTGAGCCTTTGGTTATTTCCTCTTCCTGGTGGGAAATGAGAGTTAAATTTGCCCGTCCAGACACCTCCAGCGAGCCTCTCATTGGTTCTCGCTATTCCTGTTCATCTTCCGCAGAAATTGCAAACTGGGCCAAACAGGAGGTTAAAGGCGCTGACTCTCCAATTTGGGAGAGTGTTAGTAAAGCGTCTGGAATGTTGCACCCGAGTACCAGGGGAGGAAAACTGAGACATATTTGAACACGTCTCCCGTTCACATGGTTGATCATACTTGGGTTCCACATGCATGTTTTAGCTGAAGGAAGAATACCTTAAACCTGAGTAGTTGAGACCCGTGTAATGGGTACCATGAAATATGACTTCAAAGGGTCTTCATTTGCTCACCGAACCTCTCCAATCCTATCACTGCTGCGTTTATGCCCCTGTACACATGCTTGATTCTCTTTTGGAGACATAGCAATCCATAGGTTTTACGATACTTACTAGTCAGGTACATTCTTAGGCGTTTAATATGCGGTGTTGAGTCCATTTCGTTGAGCAAGGAGTAGCTCTTGTCTATTCCATATTTGACTTAAGGAACTTTATCTGTGCTCATTTCAATCTCTGGTTTTATGCAGGACCCCAACTCACCTTTCCCCTTAAGCAAGCATAAGTTGGTTTTCTAAATTTGAGACCCTGTTCTGTTCTGTAATTCAGTTCCTGTGTAGCCAAGTTTACATTCCGTGTATTACTGATATCTTATGATGTTTCTTTTTCTGTGTGACTTATTTCAGTTAGAATCATCATACCTGAATCCACTCATTGTGCTGCTAAGGGCCTGATGACATAGATTTCATTGCTGAGTGATATTGCTTTGTAAGTAAATACCACAACTTCTTTATCCATTTTTCACTTTCTGCGATGTTGAACTTGTACTGTAAACAAGGTTCTTGTAAACAGAGGCGTCCCAAACTTTGGGGTGGCTGTGTCTTTTTGATTTTAATTTCCCTAAGCTATAGGAACATAAGTGGCAGTGCCCTAGGCTCTGTTGCTTTGTTTTTTAGATGTTTCAGGAAACACCATACACTTCTCCCCAGTGTCTGTTGGCAATTTACATCCCGCCCATCAGCATAACAAGGCTCCCAGTTCTCCATGGCCTGGCCTGCCTTTCTGGATTTTACACTTTTTTCAGATGGCCCTTTTGACCGGGGGGAAGTGAGACTTCATTGTAGTGCAGATTTCCTTTGCAAGCTTGCTTGGTTGGCCAAAAAGGGCGTATGCGTTTTTCCTGAATATATTCAGGAAAAAACGCATACACACTTTTTGGCCAAGTGCATCATTGTGGACGTTCTGCCTCTTTTACTATGCTTTCAATGCAATTCCAGTCTACCTCCTGAAATCGGTTTCCTGCAATTCTGCCCCGCTTTCAAGTCCTCTTGGCAGCCTTACTTCAGTCTATTTTTGGACGATAGCTGTCATTTATAACTCTGCAGGTTTGTGAATTACAGTGCCCCTGAGCTCCTTTCTTCAACTCGCTTTCTTGTGACCTGGCCGCAACACCGCAGGATGGCTTCAGGCCCTAATCTGGTTCCGGCCCGGCATGCTGAGCCTTTGGTTAATTCCTCTTCCTGGTGGGAAATGAGAGTTAAATTTGCCCGTCAAGACACCTCCAGCTAGCCTCTCATTGGTTCTCGCTATTCCTGTTCATCTTCCGCAGAAATTGCAAACTGGGCCAAACAGGAGGTTAAAGGGACTGACTCTCCAAGTGGGGAGAGTGTTAGTAAAGAGTCTGGAATGTTGCACCCGAGTACCAGGGTACGAAAACTGAGACATATTTGAACACGTCTCCCGTTCACATGGTTGATCATACTTGGGTTCCACATGCATGTTTTAGCTGAAGGAAGAATACCTTAAACCTGGAGAGTTGAGACCCGTGTAATGGGTACCATGCAATATGACTTCAAAGGGTCTTCATTTGCTCACCGAACCTCTCCAATCCTATCACTGCTGCGTTTATGCCCCTGTACACATGCTTGATTCTCTTTCGGAGACATAGCAATCCATAGGTTTTAAGATAATTACTAGTCAGGTACATTCTTAGGCGTTTAATATGCGGTGTTGAGTCCATTTCGTTGAGCAAGGAGTAGCTCTTGTCTATTCCATATTTGGCTTAAGGAACTTTATCTGTGCTCATTTCAATCTCTGGTTTTATGCAGCACCCCAACTCACCTTTACCCTTAAGCAAGAATAAGTTGGTTTTCTAAATTTGAGACCCTGTTCTGTTCTGTAATTCAGTTCCTGTGTAGCCAAGTTTACATTCCGTGTATTACTGATATCTTATGATGTTTCTTTTTCTGTGTGACTTATTTCAGTTAGAATCATCATACCTGAATCCACTCATTGTGCTGCTAAGGGCCTGATGACACTGATTTCATTGCTGAGTGATATTGCTTTGTAAGTAAATACCACAACTTCTTTATCCATTTTTCACTTTCTGCGATGTTGAACTTGTACTGTAAACGAGGTTCTTGTAAACAGAGCCGTTCCAAACTTTGGGGTGGCTGTGTCTTTTTGATTTTAATTTCCCTAAGCTATAGGACCATAAGTGGAAGTGCCCTAGGCTCTGTTGCTTTGTTTTTTAGATGTTTCAGGAAACACCATACACTTCTCCCGAGTGTCTGTTGGCAATTTACATCCCGCCCATCAGCATAACAAGGCTCCCAGTTCTCAATGGCCTGTTGCCTTTCTGGATTTTACACTTTTTTCAGATGGCCCTTTAGACCGGGGGGAAGTGAGACTTCATTGTAGTGCAGATTTCCTTTGCAAGCTTGCTTGGTTGGCCAAAAAGGGCGTATGCGTTTTTTCCTGAATATATTCAGGAAAAAACGCATACGCCCTTTTTGGCCAAGTGCATCATTGTGGACGTTCTGCCTCTTTTCCTATGCTTTCAATGCAATTCCAGTCTACCTCCTGAAATCGGTTTCCTGCAATTCTGCCCCGCTTTCAAGTCCTCTTGGCAGCCTTACTTCAGTCTATTTTTGGACGATAGCTGTCATTTATAACTCTGCAGGTTTGTGAATTACAGTGCCCCTGAGCTCCTTTCTTCAACTTGCTTTCTTGTGATCTGGCCGCAACACCGCAGGATGGCTTCAGGCCCTAATCTGGTTCCAGTACGGCACGCTGAGCCTTTGGTTATTTCCTCTTCCTGGTGGGAAATGAGAGTTAAATTTGCCCGTCCAGACACCTCCAGCGAGCCTCTCATTGGTTCTCGCTATTCCTGTTCATCTTCCGCAGAAATTGCAAACTGGGCCAAACAGGAGGTTAAAGGCGCTGACTCTCCAATTTGGGAGAGTGTTAGTAAAGCGTCTGGAATGTTGCACCCGAGTACCAGGGGAGGAAAACTGAGACATATTTGAACACGTCTCCCGTTCACATGGTTGATCATACTTGGGTTCCACATGCATGTTTTAGCTGAAGGAAGAATACCTTAAACCTGAGTAGTTGAGACCCGTGTAATGGGTACCATGAAATATGACTTCAAAGGGTCTTCATTTGCTCACCGAACCTCTCCAATCCTATCACTGCTGCGTTTATGCCCCTGTACACATGCTTGATTCTCTTTTGGAGACATAGCAATCCATAGGTTTTACGATACTTACTAGTCAGGTACATTCTTAGGCGTTTAATATGCGGTGTTGAGTCCATTTCGTTGAGCAAGGAGTAGCTCTTGTCTATTCCATATTTGACTTAAGGAACTTTATCTGTGCTCATTTCAATCTCTGGTTTTATGCAGGACCCCAACTCACCTTTCCCCTTAAGCAAGCATAAGTTGGTTTTCTAAATTTGAGACCCTGTTCTGTTCTGTAATTCAGTTCCTGTGTAGCCAAGTTTACATTCCGTGTATTACTGATATCTTATGATGTTTCTTTTTCTGTGTGACTTATTTCAGTTAGAATCATCATACCTGAATCCACTCATTGTGCTGCTAAGGGCCTGATGACATAGATTTCATTGCTGAGTGATATTGCTTTGTAAGTAAATACCACAACTTCTTTATCCATTTTTCACTTTCTGCGATGTTGAACTTGTACTGTAAACAAGGTTCTTGTAAACAGAGGCGTCCCAAACTTTGGGGTGGCTGTGTCTTTTTGATTTTAATTTCCCTAAGCTATAGGAACATAAGTGGCAGTGCCCTAGGCTCTGTTGCTTTGTTTTTTAGATGTTTCAGGAAACACCATACACTTCTCCCCAGTGTCTGTTGGCAATTTACATCCCGCCCATCAGCATAACAAGGCTCCCAGTTCTCCATGGCCTGGCCTGCCTTTCTGGATTTTACACTTTTTTCAGATGGCCCTTTTGACCGGGGGGAAGTGAGACTTCATTGTAGTGCAGATTTCCTTTGCAAGCTTGCTTGGTTGGCCAAAAAGGGCGTATGCGTTTTTCCTGAATATATTCAGGAAAAAACGCATACACACTTTTTGGCCAAGTGCATCATTGTGGACGTTCTGCCTCTTTTACTATGCTTTCAATGCAATTCCAGTCTACCTCCTGAAATCGGTTTCCTGCAATTCTGCCCCGCTTTCAAGTCCTCTTGGCAGCCTTACTTCAGTCTATTTTTGGACGATAGCTGTCATTTATAACTCTGCAGGTTTGTGAATTACAGTGCCCCTGAGCTCCTTTCTTCAACTCGCTTTCTTGTGACCTGGCCGCAACACCGCAGGATGGCTTCAGGCCCTAATCTGGTTCCGGCCCGGCATGCTGAGCCTTTGGTTAATTCCTCTTCCTGGTGGGAAATGAGAGTTAAATTTGCCCGTCAAGACACCTCCAGCTAGCCTCTCATTGGTTCTCGCTATTCCTGTTCATCTTCCGCAGAAATTGCAAACTGGGCCAAACAGGAGGTTAAAGGGACTGACTCTCCAAGTGGGGAGAGTGTTAGTAAAGAGTCTGGAATGTTGCACCCGAGTACCAGGGTACGAAAACTGAGACATATTTGAACACGTCTCCCGTTCACATGGTTGATCATACTTGGGTTCCACATGCATGTTTTAGCTGAAGGAAGAATACCTTAAACCTGGAGAGTTGAGACCCGTGTAATGGGTACCATGCAATATGACTTCAAAGGGTCTTCATTTGCTCACCGAACCTCTCCAATCCTATCACTGCTGCGTTTATGCCCCTGTACACATGCTTGATTCTCTTTCGGAGACATAGCAATCCATAGGTTTTAAGATAATTACTAGTCAGGTACATTCTTAGGCGTTTAATATGCGGTGTTGAGTCCATTTCGTTGAGCAAGGAGTAGCTCTTGTCTATTCCATATTTGGCTTAAGGAACTTTATCTGTGCTCATTTCAATCTCTGGTTTTATGCAGCACCCCAACTCACCTTTACCCTTAAGCAAGAATAAGTTGGTTTTCTAAATTTGAGACCCTGTTCTGTTCTGTAATTCAGTTCCTGTGTAGCCAAGTTTACATTCCGTGTATTACTGATATCTTATGATGTTTCTTTTTCTGTGTGACTTATTTCAGTTAGAATCATCATACCTGAATCCACTCATTGTGCTGCTAAGGGCCTGATGACACTGATTTCATTGCTGAGTGATATTGCTTTGTAAGTAAATACCACAACTTCTTTATCCATTTTTCACTTTCTGCGATGTTGAACTTGTACTGTAAACGAGGTTCTTGTAAACAGAGCCGTTCCAAACTTTGGGGTGGCTGTGTCTTTTTGATTTTAATTTCCCTAAGCTACAGGACCATAAGTGGAAGTGCCCTAGGTTCTGTTGCTTTGTTTTTTAGATGTTTCAGGAAACACCATACACTTCTCCCGAGTGGTTGTTGGCAATTTACATCCCGCCCATCAGCATAACAAGGCTCCCAGTTCTCCATGGCCTGTCCTGCCTTTCTGGATTTTACACTTTTTTCAGATGGCCCTTTTGACCGGGGGGAAGTGAGACTTCATTGTAGTGCAGATTTCCTTTGCAAGCTTGCTTGGTTGGCCAAAAAGAGCGTATGCGTTTTTTCCTGAATATATTCAGGAAAAAACGCATACGCCCTTTTTGGCCAAGTGCATCATTGTGGACGTTCTGCCTCTTTTCCTATGCTTTCAATGCAATTCCAGTCTACCTCCTGAAATCGGTTTCCTGCAATTCTGCCCCGCTTTCAAGTCTTCTTGGCAGCCTTACTTCAGTCTATTTTTGGACGATAGCTGTCATTTATAACTCTGCAGGTTTGTGAATTACAGTGCCCCTGAGCTCCTTTCTTCAACTTGCTTTCTTGTGACCTGGCCGCAGCACCGAAAGATGGCTTCAGGCCCTAATCTGGTCCCGGCACGGCACGCTGAGCCTTTGGTTATTTCCTCTTCCTGGTGGGAAATGAGAGTTAAATTTGCCCGTCCAGACACCTCCAGCTAGTCTCTCATTGGTTCTCGCTATTCCTGTTCATCTTCCGCAGAAATTGCAAACTGGGCCAAACAGGAGGTTAAAGGCGCTGACTCTCCAAGTCGGGAGAGTGTTAGTAAAGCGTCTGGAATGTTGCACCCTTGTACCAGGGGAGGAAAACTGAGACATATTTGAACACGTCTCCCGATCACATGGTTGATCATACTCTGGGTTCCACATGCATGTTTTAGCTGAAGGAAGAATACCTAAAACCTGGGTAGTTGAAACCCGTGGAATGGGTACCATGCAATATGACTTCAAAGGGTCTTCATTTGCTCACCGAACCTCTCCAATCCTATCACTGCTGCGTTTATGCCCCTGTACACATGCTTGATTCTCTTTCGGAGACATAGCAATCCATAGGTTTTAAGATACTTACTAGTCAGGTACATTCTTAGGCGTTTAATATTGGGTGTTGAGTCCATTTCGTTGAGCAAGGAGTAGCTCTTGTCTATTCCATATTTGGCTTAAGGAACTTTATCTGTGCTCATTTCAATCTCTGGTTTCATGCAGCAACCCAACTCACCTTTCCCCTTAAGCAAGCATAAGTTGGTTTTCTAATTTGAGAACCTGTTCTGTTTTGGAATTCAGTTCCTGTGTAGCCAAGTTTACATTCCGTGTATTACTGATATCTTATGATGTTTCTTTTTCTGTGTGACTTATTTCAGTTAGAATCATCGTACCTGAATCTACTCATTATGCTGCTACGGGCCTGATGACATAGATTTCATTGCTGAGTGATACTGCATTGTACGTAAGTACCACAAGTTCTTTATCCATTTTTCACTTTCTGCGATGTTGAACTTGTACTGTAAACGAGGTTCTTGTAAACAGAGCCGTTCCAAACTTTGGGGTGGCTGTGTCTTTTTGATTTTAATTTCCCTAAGCTATAGGACCATAAGTGGAACTGCCCTAGCCTCTGTTGCTTTGTTTTTTAGATGTTTCAGGAAACACCATACACTTCTCCCGAGTGTCTGTTGGCAATTTACATCCCGCCCATCAGCATAACAAGGCTCCCAGTTCTCAATGGCCTGTTGCCTTTCTGGATTTTACACTTTTTTCAGATGGCCCTTTTGACCGGGGGGAAGTGAGACTTCATTGTAGTGCAGATTTCCTTTGCAAGCTTGCTTGGTTGGCCAAAAAGGGCGTATGCGTTTTTTCCTGAATATATTCAGGAAAAAACGCATACGCCCTTTTTGGCCAAGTGCATCATTGTGGACGTTCTGCCTCTTTTCCTATGCTTTCAATGCAATTCCAGTCTACCTCCTGAAATCGGTTTCCTGCAATTCTGCCCCGCTTTCAAGTCCTCTTGGCAGCCTTACTTCAGTCTATTTTTGGACGATAGCTGTCATTTATAACTCTGCAGGTTTGTGAATTACAGTGCCCCTGAGCTCCTTTCTTCAACTCGCTTTCTTGTGACCTGGCCGCAACACCGCAGGATGGCTTCAGGCCCTAATGTTGTACCGGCCCGGCATGCTGAGCCTTTGGTTATTTCCTCTTCCTGGTGGGAAATGAGAGTTAAATTTGCCCGTCCAGACACCTCCAGCTAGCCTCTCATTGGTTCTCGCTATTCCTGTTCATCTTCCGCAGAAATTGCAAACTGGGCCAAACAGGAGGTTAAAGGGACTGACTCTCCAAGTGGGGAGAGTGTTAGTAAAGCGTCTGGAATGTTGCACCCGAGTACCAGGGGAGGAAAACTGAGACATATTTGAACACGTCTCCCGATCACATGGTTGATCATACTCTAGGTTCCACATGCATGTTTTAGCTGAAGGAAGAATACCTTAAACCTGGGTAGTTGAAACCCGTGGAATGGGTACCATGCAATATGATTTCAAAGGGTCTTCATTTGCTCACCGAACCTCTCCAATCCTATCACTGCTGCGTTTATGCCCCTGTACACATGCTTGATTCTCTTTTGGAGACATAGCAATCCATAGGTTTTACGATACTTACTAGTCAGGTACATTCTTAGGCGTTTAATATGCGGTGTTGAGTCCATTTCGTTGAGCAAGGAGTAGCTCTTGTCTATTCCATATTTGACTTAAGGAACTTTATCTGTGCTCATTTCAATCTCTGGTTTTATGCAGGACCCCAACTCACCTTTCCCCTTAAGCAAGCATAAGTTGGTTTTCTAAATTTGAGACCCTGTTCTGTTCTGTAATTCAGTTCCTGTGTAGCCAAGTTTACATTCCGTGTATTACTGATATCTTATGATGTTTCTTTTTCTGTGTGACTTATTTCAGTTAGAATCATCATACCTGAATCCACTCATTGTGCTGCTAAGGGCCTGATGACATAGATTTCATTGCTGAGTGATATTGCTTTGTAAGTAAATACCACAACTTCTTTATCCATTTTTCACTTTCTGCGATGTTGAACTTGTACTGTAAACAAGGTTCTTGTAAACAGAGGCGTCCCAAACTTTGGGGTGGCTGTGTCTTTTTGATTTTAATTTCCCTAAGCTATAGGAACATAAGTGGCAGTGCCCTAGGCTCTGTTGCTTTGTTTTTTAGATGTTTCAGGAAACACCATACACTTCTCCCCAGTGTCTGTTGGCAATTTACATCCCGCCCATCAGCATAACAAGGCTCCCAGTTCTCCATGGCCTGGCCTGCCTTTCTGGATTTTACACTTTTTTCAGATGGCCCTTTTGACCGGGGGGAAGTGAGACTTCATTGTAGTGCAGATTTCCTTTGCAAGCTTGCTTGGTTGGCCAAAAAGGGCGTATGCGTTTTTCCTGAATATATTCAGGAAAAAACGCATACACACTTTTTGGCCAAGTGCATCATTGTGGACGTTCTGCCTCTTTTACTATGCTTTCAATGCAATTCCAGTCTACCTCCTGAAATCGGTTTCCTGCAATTCTGCCCCGCTTTCAAGTCCTCTTGGCAGCCTTACTTCAGTCTATTTTTGGACGATAGCTGTCATTTATAACTCTGCAGGTTTGTGAATTACAGTGCCCCTGAGCTCCTTTCTTCAACTCGCTTTCTTGTGACCTGGCCGCAACACCGCAGGATGGCTTCAGGCCCTAATCTGGTTCCGGCCCGGCATGCTGAGCCTTTGGTTAATTCCTCTTCCTGGTGGGAAATGAGAGTTAAATTTGCCCGTCAAGACACCTCCAGCTAGCCTCTCATTGGTTCTCGCTATTCCTGTTCATCTTCCGCAGAAATTGCAAACTGGGCCAAACAGGAGGTTAAAGGGACTGACTCTCCAAGTGGGGAGAGTGTTAGTAAAGAGTCTGGAATGTTGCACCCGAGTACCAGGGTACGAAAACTGAGACATATTTGAACACGTCTCCCGTTCACATGGTTGATCATACTTGGGTTCCACATGCATGTTTTAGCTGAAGGAAGAATACCTTAAACCTGGAGAGTTGAGACCCGTGTAATGGGTACCATGCAATATGACTTCAAAGGGTCTTCATTTGCTCACCGAACCTCTCCAATCCTATCACTGCTGCGTTTATGCCCCTGTACACATGCTTGATTCTCTTTCGGAGACATAGCAATCCATAGGTTTTAAGATAATTACTAGTCAGGTACATTCTTAGGCGTTTAATATGCGGTGTTGAGTCCATTTCGTTGAGCAAGGAGTAGCTCTTGTCTATTCCATATTTGGCTTAAGGAACTTTATCTGTGCTCATTTCAATCTCTGGTTTTATGCAGCACCCCAACTCACCTTTACCCTTAAGCAAGAATAAGTTGGTTTTCTAAATTTGAGACCCTGTTCTGTTCTGTAATTCAGTTCCTGTGTAGCCAAGTTTACATTCCGTGTATTACTGATATCTTATGATGTTTCTTTTTCTGTGTGACTTATTTCAGTTAGAATCATCATACCTGAATCCACTCATTGTGCTGCTAAGGGCCTGATGACACTGATTTCATTGCTGAGTGATATTGCTTTGTAAGTAAATACCACAACTTCTTTATCCATTTTTCACTTTCTGCGATGTTGAACTTGTACTGTAAACGAGGTTCTTGTAAACAGAGCCGTTCCAAACTTTGGGGTGGCTGTGTCTTTTTGATTTTAATTTCCCTAAGCTACAGGACCATAAGTGGAAGTGCCCTAGGTTCTGTTGCTTTGTTTTTTAGATGTTTCAGGAAACACCATACACTTCTCCCGAGTGGTTGTTGGCAATTTACATCCCGCCCATCAGCATAACAAGGCTCCCAGTTCTCCATGGCCTGTCCTGCCTTTCTGGATTTTACACTTTTTTCAGATGGCCCTTTTGACCGGGGGGAAGTGAGACTTCATTGTAGTGCAGATTTCCTTTGCAAGCTTGCTTGGTTGGCCAAAAAGAGCGTATGCGTTTTTTCCTGAATATATTCAGGAAAAAACGCATACGCCCTTTTTGGCCAAGTGCATCATTGTGGACGTTCTGCCTCTTTTCCTATGCTTTCAATGCAATTCCAGTCTACCTCCTGAAATCGGTTTCCTGCAATTCTGCCCCGCTTTCAAGTCTTCTTGGCAGCCTTACTTCAGTCTATTTTTGGACGATAGCTGTCATTTATAACTCTGCAGGTTTGTGAATTACAGTGCCCCTGAGCTCCTTTCTTCAACTTGCTTTCTTGTGACCTGGCCGCAGCACCGAAAGATGGCTTCAGGCCCTAATCTGGTCCCGGCACGGCACGCTGAGCCTTTGGTTATTTCCTCTTCCTGGTGGGAAATGAGAGTTAAATTTGCCCGTCCAGACACCTCCAGCTAGTCTCTCATTGGTTCTCGCTATTCCTGTTCATCTTCCGCAGAAATTGCAAACTGGGCCAAACAGGAGGTTAAAGGCGCTGACTCTCCAAGTCGGGAGAGTGTTAGTAAAGCGTCTGGAATGTTGCACCCTTGTACCAGGGGAGGAAAACTGAGACATATTTGAACACGTCTCCCGATCACATGGTTGATCATACTCTGGGTTCCACATGCATGTTTTAGCTGAAGGAAGAATACCTAAAACCTGGGTAGTTGAAACCCGTGGAATGGGTACCATGCAATATGACTTCAAAGGGTCTTCATTTGCTCACCGAACCTCTCCAATCCTATCACTGCTGCGTTTATGCCCCTGTACACATGCTTGATTCTCTTTCGGAGACATAGCAATCCATAGGTTTTAAGATACTTACTAGTCAGGTACATTCTTAGGCGTTTAATATTGGGTGTTGAGTCCATTTCGTTGAGCAAGGAGTAGCTCTTGTCTATTCCATATTTGGCTTAAGGAACTTTATCTGTGCTCATTTCAATCTCTGGTTTCATGCAGCAACCCAACTCACCTTTCCCCTTAAGCAAGCATAAGTTGGTTTTCTAATTTGAGAACCTGTTCTGTTTTGGAATTCAGTTCCTGTGTAGCCAAGTTTACATTCCGTGTATTACTGATATCTTATGATGTTTCTTTTTCTGTGTGACTTATTTCAGTTAGAATCATCGTACCTGAATCTACTCATTATGCTGCTACGGGCCTGATGACATAGATTTCATTGCTGAGTGATACTGCATTGTACGTAAGTACCACAAGTTCTTTATCCATTTTTCACTTTCTGCGATGTTGAACTTGTACTGTAAACGAGGTTCTTGTAAACAGAGCCGTTCCAAACTTTGGGGTGGCTGTGTCTTTTTGATTTTAATTTCCCTAAGCTATAGGACCATAAGTGGAACTGCCCTAGCCTCTGTTGCTTTGTTTTTTAGATGTTTCAGGAAACACCATACACTTCTCCCGAGTGTCTGTTGGCAATTTACATCCCGCCCATCAGCATAACAAGGCTCCCAGTTCTCAATGGCCTGTTGCCTTTCTGGATTTTACACTTTTTTCAGATGGCCCTTTTGACCGGGGGGAAGTGAGACTTCATTGTAGTGCAGATTTCCTTTGCAAGCTTGCTTGGTTGGCCAAAAAGGGCGTATGCGTTTTTTCCTGAATATATTCAGGAAAAAACGCATACGCCCTTTTTGGCCAAGTGCATCATTGTGGACGTTCTGCCTCTTTTCCTATGCTTTCAATGCAATTCCAGTCTACCTCCTGAAATCGGTTTCCTGCAATTCTGCCCCGCTTTCAAGTCCTCTTGGCAGCCTTACTTCAGTCTATTTTTGGACGATAGCTGTCATTTATAACTCTGCAGGTTTGTGAATTACAGTGCCCCTGAGCTCCTTTCTTCAACTCGCTTTCTTGTGACCTGGCCGCAACACCGCAGGATGGCTTCAGGCCCTAATGTTGTACCGGCCCGGCATGCTGAGCCTTTGGTTATTTCCTCTTCCTGGTGGGAAATGAGAGTTAAATTTGCCCGTCCAGACACCTCCAGCTAGCCTCTCATTGGTTCTCGCTATTCCTGTTCATCTTCCGCAGAAATTGCAAACTGGGCCAAACAGGAGGTTAAAGGGACTGACTCTCCAAGTGGGGAGAGTGTTAGTAAAGCGTCTGGAATGTTGCACCCGAGTACCAGGGGAGGAAAACTGAGACATATTTGAACACGTCTCCCGATCACATGGTTGATCATACTCTAGGTTCCACATGCATGTTTTAGCTGAAGGAAGAATACCTTAAACCTGGGTAGTTGAAACCCGTGGAATGGGTACCATGCAATATGATTTCAAAGGGTCTTCATTTGCTCACCGAACCTCTCCAATCCTATCACTGCTGCGTTTATGCCCCTGTACACATGCTTGATTCTCTTTCGGAGACATAGCAATCCATAGGTTTTAAGATACTTACTAGTCAGGTACATTCTTAGGCGTTTAATATGGGGTGTTGAGTCCATTTCGTTGAGCAAGGAGTAGCTCTTGTCTATTCCATATTTGGCTTAAGGAACTTTATCTGTGCTCATTTCAATCTCTGGTTTTATGCAGCACCCCAACTCACCTTTACCCTTAAGCAAGCATAAGTTGGTTTTCTAAATTTGAGACCCTGTTCTGTTCTGTAATTCAGTTCCTGTGTAGCCAAGTTTACATTCCGTGTATTACTGATATCTTATGATGTTTCTTTTTCTGTGTGACTTATTTCAGTTAGAATCATCATACCTGAATCCACTCATTGTGATGCTAAGGGCCTGATGACACAGATTTCATTGCTGAGTGATATTGCTTTGTAAGTAAATACCACAACTTCTTTATCCATTTTTCACTTTCTGTGATGTTGAACTTGTACTGTAAACGAGGTTCTTGTAAACAGAGCCGTTCCAAACTTTGGGGTGGCTGTGTCTTTTTGATTTTAATTTCCCTAAGCTATAGGACCATAAGTGGAAGTGCACTAGGCTCTGTTGCTTTGTTTTTTAGATGTTTCAGGAAACACCATACACTTCTCCCGAGTGGTTGTTGGCAATTTACATCCCGCCCATCAGCATAACAAGGCTCCCAGTTCTCCATGGCCTGTCCTGCCTTTCTGGATTTTACACTTTTTTCAGATGGCCCTTTTGACCGGGGGGAAGTGAGACTTCATTGTAGTGCAGATTTCCTTTGCAAGCTTGCTTGGTTGGCCAAAAAGGGCGTATGCGTTTTTTCCTGAATATATTCAGGAAAAAACGCATACGCCCTTTTTGGCCAAGTGCATCATTGTGGACGTTCTGCCTCTTTTCCTATGCTTTCAATGCAATTCCAGTGTACCTCCTGAAATCGGTTTCCTGCAATTCTGCCCCGCTTTCAAGTCCTCTTGGCAGCCTTACTTCAGTCTATTTTTGGACGATAGCTGTCATTTATAACTCTGCAGGTTTGTGATTTACAGTGCCCCTGAGCTCCTTTCTTCAACTTGCTTTCTTGTGACCTGGCCGCAACACCGCAGGATGGCTTCAGGCCCTAATCTCGTTCCGGCACGGCACGCTGAGCCTTT
>NW_027646285.1:0-145000 GCF_951394435.1 Stenella coeruleoalba
TGCCCGAACACTAACCCTAACACTTCCCCGAAGCCTGACCCTCATCCGTCCCCTAATCCTAACCCGTACGCTAACACTAACCCGCGCCCTCACACGCACACTCCCCCTAAAGCGTTGCCGTACCCTCACCTGGACCCTAAACCGTCCCCGTCCCCTAACCCTAACCCTAGCCCGAACCATAACCCTAACCCTTCCCCGAAGCCAGACCCTCACCCGTCCCCTAATCCTAACCCGTACGCTAACACTAACCCGCGCCCTCACACGCACGCTCACCCTAAAGGGTTGCCATACCCTCAACTGGACCCTAAACCGTCCCCGTCCCCTAACCCTAGCCCTAGCCCGAACCCTAACCCTAACCCTTCCCCGAAGCCTGAACCTCACCCGTCCCCTAATCCTAACCCGTACGCTAACACTAACCCGCGCCCTCACACACACGCTCCCCCTAAAGCGTTGCCGTACCCTCACCTGGACCGTAAACCGTCCCCGTCTCCTAACCCTAACCCTAGCCCGAACCCTAACCCTAAACCTTCCCCGAAGCCTGACCCTCACCCGTCCCCTCATCCTAACCCGTACGCTAACACTAACCCGCGCCCTCACACGCACGCTCCCCCTAAAGCGTTGCCGTACCCTCACCTGGACCCTAAACCGTCCCCGTCCCCTAACCCTAACCCTAGCCCGAACCCTAACCCTAACACTTCCCCGAAGCCTGACCCTCACCCGTCCCCTAATCCTAACCCGTACGCTAACAGTAACCCACGCCGTCACACGCACGCTCCCCCTAAAGCGTTGCCGTACCCTCACCTGGACCCTAAACCGTCCCCGTCCCCTAACCCTAACCCTAGCCCGAACCCTAACGCTAACCCTTCCCCGAAGCCTGACCCTCACCCGTCCCCTAATCCTAACCCGTACGCTAACACTAACCCGCGCCCTCACACGCACGCTCCCCCTAAAGGGTTCCCGTACCCTCACCTGGACCCTAAACCGTCCCCGTCTCCTAACCCTAACCCTAGCCCGAACCCTAACCCTAACACTTCCCCGAAGCCTAACCCTCATCCGTCCCCTAATCCTAACCCGTACGCTAACACTAACCCGCGCCCTAACACGCACGCTCCCCCTAAGCGTTGCCGTACCCTCACCTGGACCCTAAACCGTCCCCGTCCCCTAACCCTAACCCTAGCCCGAACCATAACCCTAACCCTTCCCCGAAGCGTGACCCTCAACCGTCCCCTAATCCTAACCCGTACGCTAACACTAACCCGCGCCCTCACACGCACGCTCCCCCTAAAGGGTTGCCGTACCCTCACCTGGACCCTAAACCGTCCCCGTCCCCTAACCCTAGCCGTAGCCCGAACCCTAACCCTAACCCTTCCGCGAAGCCTAACTCTCACCCGTCCCCTAATCCTAACCCGTACGCTAACACTAACCCGCGCCCTCACACGCACGCTCCCCCTAAAGCGTTGCCGTTCCCTCACATGGACCCTAAACCGTCCCCGTCCCCGTCCCCTAACCCTAGACCGAACCCTAAACCTAACCCTTCCCCGAAGCCTGACCCTCACCCGTCCCCTAATCCTAACCCGTACGCTAACACTAACCCGCGCCCTCACACGCACGCTCCCCCTAAAGCGTTGCTGTACCCTCACCTGGACCCTAAACCGTCCCCGTCCCCTAACCTTAACCCTAGCCCGAACCCTAACACTAAACCTTCCCCGAAGCCTGACCCTCACCCGTCACCTAATCCTAACCCGTACGCTAACACTAACCCGTGCCCTCACACGCACGCTCCCCCTAAAGCGTTGCCGTACCCTCACCTGGACCCTAAACCGTCCCCGTCACCTAACTCTAACCCTAGCCCGAACACTAACCCTAACCCTTCCCTGAAGCCTGACCCTCACCCATCCCCTAATCCTAACCCATACGCTAACACTAACCCGCGCCCTCACACGCACGCTCCCCCTTAAGCGTTGCCGTACCCTCACCTGGACCCTAAACCATCCCCGTCCCCTAACCCTAACCCTAGCCCGAACCCTCTCCCTAACCCTTCCCCGAAGCCTGACCCTCACTCGTCCCCTAATCCTAAACCGTACGCTAACACTAACCCGCGCCCTCACACGCACGCTCCCCCTAAAGCGTTGCCGTACCCTCACCTGGACCCTAAACCGTTCCCGTCCCCTAACCCTAACCCTAGCCCGATCCCTAACCCTAACACTTCCCCGAAGCCTGACCCTCACCCGTCCCCTAATCCTAACCCGTACGATAACACTAACCCGCGCCCTCACACGCACGCTCCCCCTAAAGTGTTGCCGTACCCTCACCTGGACCCTAAACCGTCCCCGTCCCGTAACCCTAACCCTAGCCCGAACCTTAACCCTATCCCTTCCCCGAAGCCAGACCCTCACCCATCCCCTAATCCTAACCCGTACGCTAACACTAACCCACGCCCTCACACGCACGCTCCCCCTAAAGCGTTGCCGTACCCCCACCTGGACCCTAAACCGTCCCCGTCCCCTAACCCTAACCCTAGCCTGAACCCTAACCCTAACCCTTCCCCGAAGCCTGACCCTCACCCGTCCCCTAATCCTAACCCGTACGCTAACACTAACCCGCGCCCTCACACGCACTCTCCCCCTAAAACGTTGCCGTACCCTCACCTGGACCCTAAACTGTCCCCGTCCCCTAACCCTAACCCTAGCCCGAACCCTAACCCTAACCCTTCCCCGAAGCCTGACCCTCACCCGTCCCGTAATCGTAACCCGTACGCTAACACTAACCCGCGCCCTCACACGCACGCTCCCCCTAAAGCGTTGCCGTACCCTCACCTGGACCCTAAACCGTCCCCGTCCCCTAACCCTAACCCTAGCCAGAACCCTAACCCTAACCCTTCCCCGAAGCCTGACACTCACCCGTCCCCTAATCCTAACTCGTACGCTAACACTACCCCGCGCCCTCACACGCACACTCCCCCTAAACCGTTGCCGTACGCTCACCTGGACCCTAAACCGTCCCTGTCCCCTAACCCTAACCCTTGCCCGAACCCTAACCCTAACCCTTCCCTGAAGCCTGACCCTCACCTGTCCCTTAATCCTAACCCGTACGCTAACACTAACCCGCGCCCTCACACGCACGCTCCCCCTAAAGCGTTGCCGTACCCTCACCTGGACCCTAAACCGTCCCCGTCCCCGTCCCCTAACCCTAGCCCGAACACTAACCCTAACACTTCCCCGAAGCCTGACCCTCATCCGTCCCCTAATCCTAACCCGTACGCTAACACTAACCCGCGCCCTCACACGCACGCTCCCCCTAAAGCGTTGCCGTACCCTCACCTGGACCCTAAACCGTCCCCGTCCCCTAACCCTAACCCTAGCCCGAACCATAACCCTAACCCTTCCCCGAAGCCTGACCCTCACCCGTCCCCTAATCCTAACCCGTACGCTAACACTAACCCGCGCCCTCACACGCACGCTCCCCCTAAAGGGTTGCCGTACCCTCACATGGACCCTAAACCGTCCCCGTCCCCTAACCCTAGCCCTAGCCCGAACCCTAACCCTAACCCTTCCCCGAAGCCTGAGCCTCACCCGTCTCCTAATCCTAACCTGTACGCTAACACTAACCCGCGCCCTCACACGCACGCTTCCCCTAAAGGGTTGCCGTACCCTCACCTGGACCCTAAACCGTCCCCGTCCCCTAACCCTAACCCTAGCCCGAACCCTAACCCTAACCCTTCCCCGAAGCCTGACCCTCACCCGTCCCCTAATCCTAACCCGTACGCTAACACTAACCCGCGCCCTCACACCCACGCTCCCCCTAAATCGTTGCCGTACCCTCACCTGGACCGTAAACCGTCCCCGTCCCCTAACCCTAACCCTAGCCCGAACCCTAACCCTAACCCTTCCCCGAAGCCTGACCCTCACCCGTCCCCTAATCCTAACCCGTACGCTAACACTAACCCGCGCCCTCACACGCACGCTCCCCCTAAAGCGTTGCCGTACCCTCACCTGGACCCTAAACCGTCCCCATCCCCTAACCCTAACCCTAGTCCGAACCATAACCCTAATCCTTCCCCGAAGCCTGACCCTCACACGTCCCCTAATCCTAACCCGTACGCTAACACTAACCCGCGCCCTCACACGCACGCTCCCCCTAAAGCATTGCCGTACCCTCACCTGGACCCTAAAACGTCCCCATCCCCTAACCCTAACCCTAGCCCGAACCCTAACCCTAACCCTTCCCCGAAGCCTGACCCTCAACCGTCCCCTTATCCTAACCCGTACGCTAACACGAACCCGCGCCCTCACACGCACGCTCCCCCTAAAGGGTTGCCGTACCCTCACCTGGACCCTAAACCGTCCCCTAACCCTAACCCTAACCCTAGCCCGAACCCTAACCCTAACCCTTCCCTGAAGCCTGACCCTCACCCGTCCCCTAATCCTAACCCGTACGCTAACACTAACCCACGCCCTCACACGCACGCTCCCCCTAAAGCGTTGCCGTACCCTCACCGGGACCCTAAAACGTCCCCATCCCCTAACCCTAACCCTAGCCCGAACCCTATCCCTAACCCTTCCCCGAAGCCTGACCCTCACCCGTCCCCAAATCTTAACCTGTACGCTAACACTAACCCGCGCCCTCAAACGCACGCTCCCCCTAAAGCGTTGCTGTACCCTCACCTGGACCCTAAACCGTCCCCGTCCCCTAACCCTAACCCTAGCCCGAACACTAACCCTAACCCTTCCCCGAAGCCTGACACTCAACCGTCCCCTAATCCTAACCCGTACGCTAACACTAACCCGCGCCCTCACATGCACGCTCCCTCTAAAGCGTTGCCGTACCCTCCCCTGGAACCTAAACGGTCCCCGTCCCCTAACCCTAACCCTAGCCCGAACCCTAACCCTAACCGTTCCGCGAAGCCTGACCCTCACCCGTCCCCTAATCCTAACACGTACGCTAACGCTAACACGCGCCCTCACACGTACGCTCCCCCTAAAGCGTTGCCGTACCCTCACCTGGACCGTGAACAGTCCCCGTCCCCTAACCCTAACCCTAGCCCGAACCCTAACCCTAACACTTCCCCGAAGCCTGACCCTCACCCGTCCCCTAATCCTAACCCGTACGCTAACACTAACCCACGCCCTCACACGCACGCTCCCACTAAAGCGTTGCCGTACCCTCACCTGGACCCTGAACCGTCCCCGTCCCCTAACCCTAACCCTAGCCCGAACCCTATCCCTAACCCTTCCCCGAAGCCTGACCCTCACCCATCCCCTAATCCTAACCCGTACGCTAACACTAACCCGCGCCCTCACACGTATGCTCCCCCTAAAGCGTTGCCGTACCCTCACCTGGACCGTGAACAGTCCCGGTCCCCTAACACTAACCTTAGCCCGAACCCTAACCCTAACCCTTCCCCGAAGCCTGACCCTCACCCGTCCCCTAATCCTAACCCGTACGCTAACACTAACCCGCGCCCTCACATGCACGCTCCCCCTAAAGCGTTGCCGTACCCTCACCTGGACCCTAAACCGTCCCCGTCCCGTAACCCTAACCCTAGACCGAACCCTAAACCTAACCCTTCCCCGAAGCCTGACCCTCACCCGTCCCCTAATCCTAACCCGTACGCTAACACTAACCCGCTCCTCACACACACGCTCCCCCTAAAGTGTTGCCGTACCCTCACCTGGACCCTAAACCGCCCCCGTGCCCTAACCCTAACCCTAGCCCGAACCCTATCCCTGACGCTTCCCCGAAGCCTGACCCTCACCCGTCCCCTAAACCTAACCCGTACGCTAACACTAACCCGCGCCCTCACACGCACGCTCCCCCAAATGCGTTGCCATACACTCACCTGGACACTAAACCGTCCCCGTCCCCTAACCCTAACCCTAGCCCGAACCCTAAACCTAACCCTTCCCTGAAGCCTGACCCTCAACTGTCCCCTAATCCTAACCCGTACGCTAACACTAACCCACGCCCTCAAACACACGCTACCCCTAAAGCGTTGCCGTACCCTCACCTGGACCCTAAACCGTCCCCGTCCCCTAACCCTAACGCTAGCCCAAACCCTAACCCTAACACTTCCCCGAAGCCTGACCCTCACCCGTCCCCTAATCCTAACCCGTACGCTAACACTAACCCGCGCCCTCACATGCACGCTCCCTCTAAAGCGTTGCCGTACCCTCCCCTGGACCCTAAACCGTCCCCGTCCCCTAACCCTAACCCTAGCCCGAACCCTAAACCTAACCCTTCCCCGAAGCCTGACCCTCACCCGTCCCCTAATCCTAACCCGTACGCTAACACTAACCCGCGCCCTCACACGCACGCTCCCCCTAAAGCGTTGCCGTACCCTCACCTGGACCCTAAACCGTCCCCGTCCCCTAACCCTAACCCTAGCCCGAACCCTCTCCCTAACCCTTCCCCGAAGCCTGACCCTCACCCGTCCCCTAATCGTAACCCGTACGCTAACACTAACCCGCGCCCTCACACGCACGCTCCCCCTAAAGCGTTGCCGTACCCTCACCTGGACCCTAAACCGTCCCCGTCCGTAACCCTAACCCTAGCCCGAACCCTAACCCTAACACTTCCCCGAAGCCTGACCCTCACCCGTCCCCTAATCCTAACCCGTACGCTAACACTAACCCGCGCCCTCACACGCACGCTCCCCCTAAAGCGTTGCCGTACCCTCACCTGGACCCTAAACTGCCCCCTTGCCCTAACCCTAACCCTAGCCCGAACCCTAACCCTGACGCTTCCCTGAAGCCTGACCCTAACCCGTCCCCTAATCCTAACCCGTACGCTAACACTCACACCCGCCCTCACACGCACGCTCCCCCTTAAGCGTTGCCGTACCCTCACCTGGACCCTAAACCGTCCCCGTCCCCTAACCCTAACCCTAGCCCGAACCCTAACCCTAACCCTTCCCCGAAGCCTGACCCTCACACGTCCCCTAATCCTAACCCGTACTCTAACACTAACCCACGCCCTCACACGCACGCTCCCCCTAAAGCGTTGCCGTACCCTCACCTGGACCCTAAACCGTCCCCGATCCCTAACCCTAACCCTAGCCGGAACCCTAACCCTTACACTTCCCCGAAGTCTGACCCTCACCCGTCACCTAATCCTAACCCGTACGCTAACACTAACGCGCGCCCTCACACGCACGCTCCCCCTAAAGCGTTGCCGTACCCTCACCTGGACCCTAAACCGTCCCCGTCCCCTAACCCTAACCCTAGCCGGAAACCTCTCCCTAACCCTTCCCCGAAGCCTGACCCTCACCCGTCCCGTAATCCTAACTGGTAGGCTAACACTAACCCGTGCCCTCACACGCACGCTCCCCCTATAGCGTTGCCGTACCCTCACCTGGACCCTAAACCGTCCCCGTCCCCTAACCCTAATCCTAGCCCGAACCCTAACACTAACAATTCCCCGAAATCTGACCCTCACCCGTCCCCTAATCCTAACCCGTACGCTAACACTAACCCGCGCCCTCACACGCACGCTCCCCCTAAAGCACTGCCGTACCCTCACATGGACCCTAAACCGTCCCCGTCCCCTAACCCTAACCCTAGCCCGAACCCTAACCCTAACCCTTCCCCGAAGCCTGACCCTCACCCGTCGCCTAATCCTAACCCGTACGCTAACACTAACCCGTGCCCTCACACGCACGCTCCCCCTAAAGCGTTACCGTACCCTCACCTGCACCCTAAACCGTCCCCGTCCCCTAACCCTAACCCTGGCCCGAACCCTAACCCTAACCCTTCCCCGAAGCCTGACCCTCACCCGTCCCCTAATCCTAACCCGTACGCTAACACTAACCCGCGCCCTCACACGCACGCTCCCCCTAAATCGTTGCTGTACCCTCCCCTGGACCCTAAACCGTCCCCGTCCCCTAACCTTAACCCTAGCCCGAACCCTAACACTAAACCTTCCCCGAAGCCTGACCCTCACCCGTCCCCTAATCATAACCCGTACGCTAACACTAACCCGCGCCCTCACACGCACGCTCCCCCTTAAGCATTGCCGTACCCTCACCTGGACCCTAAACCGTCCCCATCCCCTAACCCTAACCCTAGCCCGATCCCTAACCCTAAACCTTCCCCGAAGCCTGACCCTCACCCGTCCCCTAATCCTAACCCGTACGCTAACACTACCCCGCGCCCTCACACGCACGCTCCCCCTAAAGCGTTGCCGTACCCTCACCTGGACCCTAAACCGTCCCCGTCTCCTAACCCTAACCCTAGCCCGAACCCTAACCCTAACCCTTTCCCGAAGCCTGACCCTCACCCGTCCCCTAATCCTAACCCATACGCTAACACTAACCCGCGCCCTCACACGCACGCTCCCTGTAAAGCGTTGCCGTATCCTCACCTGGACCCTAAACCGTCCCCGTCCCCTAACCCTAACCCTAGCCCGAACCCTAACCCTAACCCTTCCCCGAAGCCTGAGCCTCACCCGTCCCGTAATCCTAACCCGTACGCTAACACTCACCGGCGCCCTCACACGCACGCTCCCCCTAAAGCGTTGCCGTACCCTCACCTGGACCCTAAACCGTCCCCGTCCCCTAACCCTAACCCTAGCCCGAACCCTAACCCTAACCCTTCCCCGAAGCCTGACCCTCACCCGTCCCCTAAACCTAACCCGTACGCTAACACTAACCCGCGCCCTCACACGCACGCTACCCCTAAAGCGTTGCCGTTCCCTCACCTGGACCCTAAACCGTCCCCGTCCGTAACCCTAACCCTAGCCCGAACCCTAACCCTAACCCTTCCCCGAAGCCTGACCCTCACCCGTCCCCTAATCCTAACCCGTATGCTAACACTAACCCGCGCCCTCACACGCACGCTCCCCCTAAAGCGTTGCCGTACCCTCACCTGGATCCTAAACCGGCCCCGTCCCCTAACCCTAACCCTAGCCCGAACCCTAACCCTAACCCTTCCCCGAAGCCTGACCCTCACCCGTCCCTTAATCCTAACCCGTACGCTAACACTAACCCACGCCCTCACATGCACGCTCCCCCTAAAGCTTTGCCATACCCTCACCTGGACCCGAAACCGTCCCCGTCCCCTAACCCTAACCCTAGCCGGAAACCTCTCCCTAACCCTTCCCCGAAGCCTGACCCTCACCCGTCCCCTAATCCTAACCCGTACGCTAACACTAACCCGCGCCCTCACACGCACGCTCCCCCTAAAGCGTTGCCGTACCCTCACCTGGACCCTAAACCGTCCCCGTCCCCTAACCCTAACCCTAGCCCGAACCCTAACCCTAACCCTTCCCCGAAGCCTGACCCTCACCCGTCCCATAATCCTAACCCGTACGCTAACACTAACCCACGCCCTCACACGCACGCTCCCCCTAAAGCTTTGCCGTACCCTCACCTGGACCCTAAACCGTCCCCGTACCCTAACCCTAACCCTAGCCCGAACCCTAACCCTAACCCTTCCCCGAAGCCTGACCCTCACCCGTCCCCTAATCCTAACCCGTACGCTAACACTAACCCGTGCCCTCACACGCACGCTCCCCCTAAAGCGTTACCGTACCCTCACCTGGACCCTAAACCGTCCCCATCCCCTAACCCTAACCCTAGCCCGAACCCTAACCCTAACCCTTCCCCGAAGCCTGACCCTCACCCGTCCCCTAATCCTAACCCGTACGCTAACACTAACCCGCGCCCTCACACGCACGCTCCCCCTAAAGCGTTGCCGTACCCTCACCTGGACCCTAAACCGTCCCCGTCCCCTAACCCTAACCCTAGCCCGAACCATAACCCTAACCCTTCCCCGAAGCGTGACTCTCAACCGTCCCCTAATCCTAACCCGTACGCTAACACTAACCCGCGCCCTCACACGCACGCTCCCCCTAAAGCGTTGCCGTACCCTCACCTGGACCCTAAACCGTCCCCGTCCCCTAACCCTAGCCGTAGCCCGAACCCTAAACCTAACCCTTCCCCGAAGCCTAACCCTCACCCGTCCCCTAATCCTAACCCGTACGCTAACACTAACCCGCGCCCTCACACGCACGCTCCCCCTAAAGCGTTGCCGTACCCTCACATGGACCCTAAACTGTCCCCGTCCCCTAACCCTAACCCTAGACCGAACCCTAACCGTAACCCTTCCCCGAAGCCTGACCCTCACCCGTCCCCTAATCCTAACCCGTACGCTAACACTAACCCGCGCCCTCACACGCACGCTCCCCCTAAAGCGTTGCCGTACCCTCACCTGGACCCTAAACCGTCCCCGTCCCCTAACCTTAACCCTAGCCCGAACCCTAACACTAAACCTTCCCCGAAGCCTGACCCTCACCCTTCCCCTAATCCTAACCCGTACGCTAACACTAACCCGTGCCCTCACACGCACGCTCCCCCTAAAGCGTTGCCGTACCCTCACCTGGACCCTAAACCGTCCCCGTCCCCTAACCCTAACCCTAGCCCGAACACTAACGCTAACCCTTCCCCGAAGCCTTACCCTCACCCATCCCCTAATCCTAACCCGTACGCTAACACTAACCCGTGCCCTCACACGCACGCTCCCCCTAAAGGGTTGCCGTACCCTCACCTGGACCCTAAACCGTCCCCATCCTCGTCCCCTAACCCTAGCCCGAACCCTAACCCTAAGCCTTCCCCGAAGCCTGACCCTCAACCGTCCCCTAATCCTAACCCGTACGCTAACACTAACCCGCGCCCTCACACGCACGCTCCACCTAAAGCGTTGCCGTACCCTCACCTGGACCCTAAACCGGCCCCGACCCCTAACCCTAACCCTAGCCCGAACCCTAAACCTAAACCTTCCCCGAAGCCTGACCCTCACCCGTCCCCTAATCCTAACCCGTATGCTAACACTAACCCGCGCCCTCACACGCACGCTCCCCCTAAAGCGTTGCCGTACCCTCACCTGGTCCCTAAACCGTCCCCGTCCCCTAACCCTAACCCTAGCCCGAACCGTAACCCTAACCCTTCCCCGAAGCCTGACCCTCACCCGTCCCCTAATCCTAACCCGTACGCTAACACTAACCCGCGCCCTCACACGCACGCTCCCCCTAAAGTGTTGCCGTACCCTCACCTGGACCGTAAACCATCCCCGTCCCGTAACCCTAACGCTAGCCCGAACCCTAACCCTAACCCTTCCCCGAAGCCTGACCCTCACCCGTCCCCTAATCCTAACCCGTACGCTAACACTAACCCGCGCCCTGCCACGCACGCTCCCCCTAAAGCGTTGCCGTACCCTCACGTGGACCCGAAACCGTCCCCGTCCCCTAACCCTAACCCTAGCCCGAACCCTAACCCTAACCCTTCCCCGAAGCCTGACCCTCACCCGTCCCCTAATCCTAACCCGTACGCTATCACTCACCCGCGCCCTCACACACACACTCCCCCTTAAGTGTTGCCGTACCCTCACCTGGACCCTAAACCGTCCCCGTCCCCTAACCCTAACCCTAGCCCGAACCCAGCCCTAACCCTTCCCCGAAGCCTGACCCTCACCCGTCCCGTAATCCTAACACGTACGCTAACACTAACCCGCGCCCTCACACGCACGCTCCCTCTAAAGCGTTGCCGTACCCTCACCTGGACCCTAAACCGGCCCCGTCCCCTAACCCTAACCCTAGCCCGAACCCTAACCCTAACCCTTCCCCGAAGCCTGACCCTCACCCGTCCCCTAATCCTAACCCGTACGCTAACACTAACCCGCGTCCTCACACGCACGCTCCCCCTAAAGGGTTGCCGTACCCTCACCTGGACCCTAAACCGTCCCCGTCCCCTAACCCTAACCCTAACCCTTCCCCGAAGCCTGACCCTCACCCGTCCCCTAATCCTAACCCGTACGCTAACACTAACCCGCACCTTCACACGCACGCTCCCCCTAAAGCGTTGCCGTACCCCCACCTGGACCCTAAACTGTCCCCGTCCCCTAACCCTAACCCTAGCCCGAACCCTAACCCTAACCCTTCCCCGAAGCCTGACCCTCACCCGTCCCCTAATCCTAACCCGTACGCTAACACTAACCCGTGCCCTCACACGCACGCTCCCCCTAAAGCGTTGCCGTACCCTCACCTGGACCCTAAACCGTCCCCGTCCCCGTCCCCTAACCCTTGCCCGAACACTAACCCTAACACTTCCCCGAAGCCTGACCCTCATCCGTCCCCTAATCCTAACCCGTACGCTAACACTAACCCGCGCCCTCACACGCACGCTCCCCCTAAAGCGTTGCCGTACCCTCACCTGGACCCTAAACCGTCCCCGTCCCCTAACCCTAACCCTAGCCCGAACCATAACCCTAACCCTTCCCCGAAGCCAGACCCTCACCCGTCCCCTAATCCTAACCCGTACGCTAACACTAACCCGCGCCCTCACACGCACGCTCGCCCTAAAGGGTTGCCATACCCTCAACTGGACCCTAAACCGTCCCCGTCCCCTAACCCTAGCCCTAGCCCGAACCCTAACCCTAACCCTTCCCCGAAGCCTGAACCTCACCCGTCCCCTAATCCTAACCCGTACGCTAACACTAACCCGCGCCCTCACACACACGCTCCCCCTAAAGCGTTGCCGTACCCTCATCTGGACCGTAAACCGTCCCCGTCTCCTAACCGTAACCCTAGCCCGAACCCTAACCCTAAACCTTCCCCGAAGCCTGACCCTCACCCGTCCCCTCATCCTAACCCGTACGCTAACACTAACCCGCGCCCTCACACGCACGCTCCCCCTAAAGCGTTGCCGTACCCTCACCTGGACCCTAAACCGTCCCCGTCCCCTAACCCTAACCCTAGCCCGAACCCTAACCCTAACACTTCCCCGAAGCCTGACCCTCACCCGTCCCCTAATCCTAACCCGTACGCTAACAGTAACCCACGCCGTCACACGCACGCTCCCCCTAAAGCGTTGCCGTACCCTCACCTGGACCCTAAACCGTCCCCGTCCCCTAACCCTAACCCTAGCCCGAACCCTAACGCTAACCCTTCCCCGAAGCCTGACCCTCACCCGTCCCCTAATCCTAACCCGTACGCTAACACTAACCCGCGCCCTCACACGCACGCTCCCCCTAAAGGGTTCCCGTACCCTCACCTGGACCCTAAACCGTCCCCGTCTCCTAACCCTAACCCTAGCCCGAACCCTAACCCTAACACTTCCCCGAAGCCTAACCCTCATCCGTCCCCTAATCCTAACCCGTACGCTAACACTAACCCGCGCCCTGACACGCACGCTCCCCCTAAGCGTTGCCGTACCCTCACCTGGACCCTAAACCGTCCCCGTCCCCTAACACTAACCCTAGCCCGAACCATAACCCTAACCCTTCCCCGAAGCGTGACCCTCAACCGTCCCCTAATCCTAACCCGTACGCTAACACTAACCCGCGCCCTCACACGCACGCTCCCCCTAAAGGGTTGCCGTACCCTCACCTGGACCCTAAACCGTCCCCGTCCCCTAACCCTAGCCGTAGCCCGAACCCTAAACCTAACCCTTCCCCGAAGCCTAACCCTCACCCGTCCCCTAATCCTAACCCGTACGCTAACACTAACCCGCGCCCTCACACGCACGCTCCCCCTAAAGCGTTGCCGTTCCCTCACATGGACCCTAAACCGTCCCCGTCCCCGTCCCCTAACCCTAGACCGAACCCTAAACCTAACCCTTCCCCGAAGCCTGACCCTCACCCGTCCCCTAATCCTAACCCGTACGCTAACACTAACCCGCGCCCTCACACGCACGCTCCCCCTAAAGCGTTGCTGTACCCTCACCTGGACCCTAAACCGTCCCCGTCCCCTAACCTTAACCCTAGCCCGAACCCTAACACTAAACCTTCCCCGAAGCCTGATCCTCACCCGTCACCTAATCCTAACCCGTACGCTAACACTAACCCGTGCCCTCACACGCACGCTCCCCCTAAAGCGTTGCCGTACCCTCACCTGGACCCTAAACCGTCCCCGTCACCTAACTCTAACCCTAGCCCGAACCCTAACCCTAACCCTTCCCTGAAGCCTGACCCTCACCCATCCCCTAATCCTAACCCATACGCTAACACTAACCCGCGCCCTCACACGCACGCTCCCCCTTAAGCGTTGCCGTACCCTCACCTGGACCCTAAACCATCCCCGTCCCCTAACCCTAACCCTAGCCCGAACCCTCTCCCTAACCCTTCCCCGAAGCCTGACCCTCACCCGTCCCCTAATCCTAAACCGTACGCTAACACTAACCCGCGCCCTCACACGCACGCTCCACCTAAAGCGTTGCCGTACCCTCACCTGGACCCTAAACCGTTCCCGTCCCCTAACCCTAACCCTAGCCCGATCCCTAACCCTAACACTTCCCCGAAGCCTGACCCTCACCCGTCCCCTAATCCTAACCCGTACGATAACACTAACCCGCGCCCTCACACGCACGCTCCCCCTAAAGTGTTGCCGTACCCTCACCTGGACCCTAAACCGTCCCCGTCCCGTAACCCTAACCCTAGCCCGAACCTTAACCCTATCCCTTCCCCGAAGCCAGACCCTCACCCATCCCCTAATCCTAACCCGTACGCTAACACTAACCCACGCCCTCACACGCACGCTCCCCCTAAAGCGTTGCCGTACCCCCACCTGGACCCTAAACCGTCCCCGTCCCCTAACCCTAACCCTAGCCTGAACCCTAACCCTAACCCTTCCCCGAAGCCTGACCCTCACCCGTCCCCTAATCCTAACCCGTACGCTAACACTAACCCGCGCCCTCACACGCACTCTCCCCCTAAAACGTTGCCGTACCCTCACCTGGACCCTAAACTGTCCCCGTCCCCTAACCCTAACCCTAGCCCGAACCCTAACCCTAACCCTTCCCCGAAGCCTGACCCTCACCCGTCCCGTAATCGTAACCCGTACGCTAACACTAACCCGCGCCCTCACACGCACGCTCCCCCTAAAGCGTTGCCGTACCCTCACCTGGACCCTAAACCGTCCCCGTCCCCTAACCCTAACCCTAGCCAGAACCCTAACCCTAACCCTTCCCCGAAGCCTGACACTCACCCGTCCCCTAATCCTAACCCGTACGCTAACACTACCCCGCGCCCTCACACGCACACTCCCCCTAAACCGTTGCCGTACGCTCACCTGGACCCTAAACCGTCCCTGTCCCCTAACCCTAACCCTTGCCCGAACCCTAACCCTAACCCTTCCCTGAAGCCTGACCCTCACCTGTCCCCTAATCCTAACCCGTACGCTAACACTAACCCGCGCCCTCACACGCACGCTCCCCCTAAAGCGTTGCCGTACCCTCACCTGGACCCTAAACCGTCCCCGTCCCCGTCCCCTAACCCTAGCCCGAACACTAACCCTAACACTTCCCCGAAGCCTGACCCTCATCCGTCCCCTAATCCTAACCCGTACGCTAACACTAACCCGCGCCCTCACACGCACGCTCCCCCTAAAGCGTTGCCGTACCCTCACCTGGACCCTAAACCGTCCCCGTCCCCTAACCCTAACCCTAGCCCGAACCATAACCCTAACCCTTCCCCGAAGCCTGACCCTCACCCGTCCCCTAATCCTAACCCGTACGCTAACACTAACCCGCGCCCTCACACGCACGCTCCCCCTAAAGGGTTGCCGTACCCTCATATGGACCCTAAACCGTCCCCATCCCCTAACCCTAGCCCTAGCCCGAACCCTAACCCTAACCCTTCCCCGAAGCCTGAGCCTCACCCGTCTCCTAATCCTAACCTGTACGCTAACACTAACCCGCGCCCTCACACGCACGCTTCCCCTAAAGGGTTGCCGTACCCTCACCTGGACCCTAAACCGTCCCCGTCCCCTAACCCTAACCGTAGCCCGAACCCTAACCCTAACCCTTCCCCGAAGCCTGACCCTCACCCGTCCCCTAATCCTAACCCGTACGCTAACACTAACCCGTGCCCTCACACGCACGCTCCCCCTAAAGCGTTGCCGTACCCTCACCTGGACCGTAAACCGTCCCCGTCCCCTAACCCTAACCCTAGCCCGAACCCTAACCCTAACCCTTCCCCGAAGCCTGACCCTCACCCGTCCCCTAATCCTAACCCGTACGCTAACACTAACCCGCGCCCTCACACGCACGCTCCCCCTAAAGCGTTGCCGTACCCTCACCTGGACCCTAAACCGTCCCCATCCCCTAACCCTAACCCTAGCCCGAACCATAACCCTAACCCTTCCCCGAAGCCTGACCCTCACACGTCCCCTAATCCTAACCCGTACGCTAACACTAACCCGCGCCCTCACACGCACGCTCCCCCTAAAGCATTGCCGTACCCTCACCTGGACCCTAAAACGTCCCCATCCCCTAACCCTAACCCTAGCCCGAACCCTAACCCTAACCCTTCCCCGAAGCCTGACCCTCACCCGTCCCCTTATCCTAACCCGTACGCTAACACGAACCCGCGCCCTCACACGCACGCTCCCCCTAAAGGGTTGCCGTATCCTCACCTGGACCCTAAACCGTCCCCTAACCCTAACCCTAACCCTAGCCCGAACCCTAACCCTAACCCTTCCCTGAAGCCTGACCCTCACCCGTCCCCTAATCCTAACCCGTACGCTAACACTAACCCACGCCCTCACACGCACGCTCCCCCTAAAGCGTTGCCGTACCCTCACCTGGACCCTAAACCGTCCCCGTCCCCTAACCCTAACCCTAGCCCGAACCCTAACCCTAACCCTTCCCCGAAGCCTGACCCTCACCCGTCCCCTAAACCTAACCCGTACGCTAACACTAACCCGCGCCCTCACACGCACGCTACCCCTAAAGCGTTGCCGTTCCCTCACCTGGACCCTAAACCGTCCCCGTCCGTAACCCTAACCCTAGCCCGAACCCTAACCCTAACCCTTCCCCGAAGCCTGACCCTCACCCGTCCCCTAATCCTAACCCGTATGCTAACACTAACCCGCGCCCTCACACGCACGCTCCCCCTAAAGCGTTGCCGTACCCTCACCTGGATCCTAAACCGGCCCCGTCCCCTAACCCTAACCCTAGCCCGAACCCTAACCCTAACCCTTCCCCGAAGCCTGACCCTCACCCGTCCCTTAATCCTAACCCGTACGCTAACACTAACCCACGCCCTCACATGCACGCTCCCCCTAAAGCGTTGCCATACCCTCACCTGGACCCGAAACCGTCCCCGTCCCCTAACCCTAACCCTAGCCGGAAACCTCTCCCTAACCCTTCCCCGAAGCCTGACCCTCACCCGTCCCCTAATCCTAACCCGTACGCTAACACTAACCCGCGCCCTCACACGCACGCTCCCCCTAAAGCGTTGCCGTACCCTCACCTGGACCCTAAACCGTCCCCGTCCCCTAACCCTAACCCTAGCCCGAACCCTAACCCTAACCCTTCCCCGAAGCCTGACCCTCACCCGTCCCATAATCCTAACCCGTACGCTAACACTAACCCGCGCCCTCACACGCACGCTCCCTGTAAAGCGTTGCCGTATCCTCACCTGGACCCTAAACCGTCCCCGTCCCCTAACCCTAACCCTAGCCCGAACCCTAACCCTAACCCTTCCCCGAAGCCTGAGCCTCACCCGTCCCGTAATCCTAACCCGTACGCTAACACTCACCGGCGCCCTCACACGCACGCTCCCCCTAAAGCGTTGCCGTACCCTCACCTGGACCCTAAACCGTCCCCGTCCCCTAACCCTAACCCTAGCCCGAACCCTAACCCTAACCCTTCCCCGAAGCCTGACCCTCACCCGTCCCCTAAACCTAACCCGTACGCTAACACTAACCCGCGCCCTCACACGCACGCTACCCCTAAAGCGTTGCCGTTCCCTCACCTGGACCCTAAACCGTCCCCGTCCGTAACCCTAACCCTAGCCCGAACCCTAACCCTAACCCTTCCCCGAAGCCTGACCCTCACCCGTCCCCTAATCCTAACCCGTATGCTAACACTAACCCGCGCCCTCACACGCACGCTCCCCCTAAAGCGTTGCCGTACCCTCACCTGGATCCTAAACCGGCCCCGTCCCCTAACCCTAACCCTAGCCCGAACCCTAACCCTAACCCTTCCCCGAAGCCTGACCCTCACCCGTCCCTTAATCCTAACCCGTACGCTAACACTAACCCACGCCCTCACATGCACGCTCCCCCTAAAGCGTTGCCATACCCTCACCTGGACCCGAAACCGTCCCCGTCCCCTAACCCTAACCCTAGCCGGAAACCTCTCCCTAACCCTTCCCCGAAGCCTGACCCTCACCCGTCCCCTAATCCTAACCCGTACGCTAACACTAACCCGCGCCCTCACACGCACGCTCCCCCTAAAGCGTTGCCGTACCCTCACCTGGACCCTAAACCGTCCCCGTCCCCTAACCCTAACCCTAGCCCGAACCCTAACCCTAACCCTTCCCCGAAGCCTGACCCTCACCCGTCCCATAATCCTAACCCGTACGCTAACACTAACCCGCGCCCTCACACGCACGCTCCCCCTAAAGCTTTGCCGTACCCTCACCTGGACCCTAAACCGTCCCCGTACCCTAACGCTAACCCTAGCCCGAACCCTAACCCTAACCCTTCCCCGAAGCCTGACCCTCACCCGTCCCCTAATCCTAACCCGTACGCTAACACTAACCCATGCCCTCACACGCACGCTCCCCCTAAAGCGTTACCGTACCCTCACCTGGACCTTAAACCGTCCCCATCCCCTAACCCTAACCCTAGCCCGAACCCTAACCCTAACCCTTCCCCGAAGCCTGACCCTCACCCGTCCCCTAATCCTAACCCGTACGCTAACACTAACCCGCGCCCTCACACGCACGCTCCCCCTAAAGCGTTGCCGTACCCTCACCTGGACCCTAAACCGTCCCCGTCCCCTAACCCTAACCCTAGCCCGAACCATAACCCTAACCCTTCCCCGAAGCGTGACCCTCAACCGTCCCCTAATCCTAACCCGTACGCTAACACTAACCCGCGCCCTCACACGCACGCTCCCCCTAAAGCGTTGCCGTACCCTCACCTGGACCCTAAACCGTCCCCGTCCCCTAACCCTAGCCGTAGCCCGAACCCTAAACCTAACCCTTCCCCGAAGCCTAACCCTCACCCGTCCCCTAATCCTAACCCGTACGCTAACACTAACCCGCGCCCTCACACGCACGCTCCCCCTAAAGCGTTGCCGTACCCTCACATGGACCCTAAACCGTCCCCGTCCCCTAACCCTAACCCTAGACCGAACCCTAACCGTAACCCTTCCCCGAAGCCTGACCCTCACCCGTCCCCTAATCCTAACCCGTACGCTAACACTAACCCGCGCCCTCACACGCACGCTCCCCCTAAAGCGTTGCCGTACCCTCACCTGGACCCTAAACCGTCCCCGTCCCCTAACCTTAACCCTAGCCCGAACCCTAACACTAAACCTTCCCCGAAGCCTGACCCTCACCCTTCCCCTAATCCTAACCCGTGCGCTAACACTAACCCGTGCCCTCACACGCACGCTCCCCCTAAAGCGTTGCCGTACCCTCACCTGGACCCTAAACCGTCCCCGTCCCCTAACCCTAACCCTAGCCCGAACACTAACGCTAACCCTTCCCCGAAGCCTTACCCTCACCCATCCCCTAATCCTAACCCGTACGCTAACACTAACCCGTGCCCTCACACGCACGCTCCCCCTAAAGGGTTGCCGTACCCTCACCTGGACCCTAAACCGTCCCCGTCCTCGTCCCCTAACCCTAGCCCGAACCCTAACCCTAACCCTTCCCCGAAGCCTGACCCTCAACCGTCCCCTAATCCTAACCCGTACGCTAACACTAACCCGCGCCCTCACACGCACGCTCCACCTAAAGCGTTGCCGTACCCTCACCTGGACCCTAAACCGTCCCCGACCCCTAACCCTAACCCTAGCCCGAACCCTAAACCTAAACCTTCCCCGAAGCCTGACCCTCACCCGTCCCCTAATCCTAACCCGTATGCTAACACTAACCCGCGCCCTCACACGCACGCTCCCACTAAAGCGTTGCCGTACCCTCACCTGGTCCCTAAACCGTCCCCGTCCCCTAACCCTAACCCTAGCCCGAACCGTAACCCTAACCCTTCCCCGAAGCCTGACCCTCACCCGTCCCCTAATCCTAACCCGTACGCTAACACTAACCCGCGCCCTCACACGCACGCTCCCCCTAAAGGGTTCCCGTACCCTCACCTGGACCCTAAACCGTCCCCGTCCCCGTCCCCTAACCCTAGCCCGAACCCTAACCCTAACCCTTCCCCGAAGCCTGACCCTCACCCGTCCCCTAATCCTAACCCGTACGCTAACACTAACCTGCGCCCTCACACGCACGCTCCCCCTAAAGCGTTGCCGTACCCTCACCTGGACCCTAAACCGTCCCCGTCCCCTAACCCTAACCCTAGCCCGAACCATAACCCTAAACCTTCCCCGAAGCCTGACCCTCACCCGTCCCCTAATCCTAACCCGTACGCTAACACTAACCCGCGCCCTCACACGCACGCTCCCCCTAAAGTGTTGCCGTACCCTCACCTGGACCGTAAACCATCCCCGTCCCGTAACCCTAACGCTAGCCCGAACCCTAACCCTAACCCTTCCCCGAAGCCTGACCCTCACCCGTCCCCTAATCCTAACCCGTACGCTAACACTAACCCGCGCCCTGCCACGCACGCTCCCCCTAAAGCGTTGCTGTACCCTCACGTGGACCCGAAACCGTCCCCGTCCCCTAACCCTAACCCTAGCCCGAACCCTAACCCTAACCCTTCCCCGAAGCCTGACCCTCACCCGTCCCCTAATCCTAACCCGTACGCTAACACTAACCCGCGCCCTCACACGCACGCTCCCCCTAAAGCGTTGCCGTACCCTCACCTGGACCCTAAACCGTCCCCGTCCCCTAACCCTAACCCTAGCCTGAACCCTAACCCTAACCCTTCCCCGAAGCCTGACCCTCACCCGTCCCCTAATCCTAACCCGTACGCTAACACTAACCCGCGCCCTCACACGCACGCTCCCCCTAAAGCGTTGCCGTACCCTCACCTGGACCCTAAACCGTCCCCGTCCCCTAACCCTAACCCTAGCCCGAACCCTAACCCTAACCCTTCCCCGAAGCCTGACCCTCACCCGTCCCCTAATCCTAACCCGTACGCTATCACTCACCCGCGCCCTCACACACACACTCCCCCTTAAGTGTTGCCGTACCCTCACCTGGACCCTAAACCGTCCCCGTCCCCTAACCCTAACCCTAGCCCGAACCCAGCCCTAACCCTTCCCCGAAGCCTGACCCTCACCCGTCCCGTAATCCTAACACGTACGCTAACACTAACCCGCGCCCTCACACGCACGCTCCCCCTAAAGTGTTGCCGTACCCTCACCTGGACCCTAAACCGTCCCCGTCCCCTAACCCTAACCCTAGACCGAACCCTAACCCTAACCCTTCCCCGAAGCCTGACCCTTACCTGTCCCCTAATCCTAACCCGTACGCTAACACTAACTCGTGCCCTCACACGCACGCTCCCCCTAAAGCGTTGCCGTACCCTCACCTGGACCCTAAAACGTCCCCGTCCCCTAACCCTAACCCTAGCCCGAACCCTAACCCTAACACTTCCCCGAAGCCTGACCCTCAGCCGTCCCCTAATCCTAACCCGTACGCTAACACTAACCCGCGCCCTACACGCACGCTCCCCCTAAAGCTTTGCCGTACCCTCACCTGGACCCTAAACCGTCCCCGTCCCCGTCCCCTAACCATAGCCCGAACCCTAACCCTAACCCTTCCCCAAAGCCTGACCCTCACCCGTCCCCTAATCCTAACCCGTACGCTAACACTAACCCGCGTCCTCACACGCACGCTCCCCCTAAAGCGTTGCCGTACCCTCACCTGGACCCTAAACCGTCCCCGTCCCCTAACCCTAACCCTAGCCCGAACCATAACCCTAAACCTTCCGCGAAGCCTGACCCTCACCCGTCCCCTAATCTTAACCCGTACCCTAACACTAACCCGCGCCCTCACACGCACGCTCCCCCTAAAGCGTTGCCGTACCCTCACCTGGACCCTAAACCGTCCCCTTCCCCTAACCCTAACCCTAGCCCGAACCCTAACCCTAACCCTTCCCCGAAGCCTGACCCTCACCCGTCCCCTAATCCTAACCCGTACGCTAACACTAACCCGTGCCCTCACACGCACGCTCCCCCTAAAGCGTTGCCGTCCCCTCACCTGGACCCTAAACCGTCCCCGTCCCCTAACCCTAACCCTAGCCGAACCCTAACCCTAACCCTTCCCCGAAGCCTGACCCTCACCCGTCCCCTAATCCTAACCCGTACGCTAACACTAACACGCGCCCTCACACGCACGCTCCCCCTAAAGCGTTGCCGTACCCTCACCTGGACCCGAAACCGTCCCCGTCCCCTAACACTAACCCTAGCCCGAACCCTAACCCTAACCCTTCCCTGAAACCTGACCCTCACCCGTAACCTAATCCTAACCCGTACGCTAACACTAACCCGCTCCCTACACGCACGCTCCCCCTAAAGCTTTGCCGTACCCTCACCTGGACCCTAAACCGTCCCCGTCCCCTAACCCTAACACTAGCCCGAACCCTAACCCTAACCCTTCCCCGAAGCCTGACCCTCACCCGTCCCCTAATCCTAACCCGTACGCTAACACTAACCCATGCCCTCACACGCACGCTCCCCCTAAAGCGTTGCCGTACCCTTACCTGGACCCTAAACCGTCCCCGTCCCCTAACCCTAACCCTAGCCCGAACCCTAACCCTAACCCTTCCCCGAAGCCTGACCCTCACCCGTCCCGTAGTCCTAACACGTACGATAACACTAACCCGCGCCCTCACACGCACGCTCCCCCTAACGCGTTGCCGTACCCTCACCTGGACCCTAAACCGTCCCCGTCCCCTAACCCTAACCCTAGCTCGAACCATAACCCTAACCCTTCCCCGAAGCCTGACCCTCACCCGTCCCCTAATCCTAACCCGTACGCTAACACTAACCCGTGCCCTCACACGCACGCTCCCCCTAAAGGGTTGCCGTACCCTCACCTGGACCCTAAACCGTCCCCGTCCCCTAACCCTAACCCTAGCCCGAACCCTAACCCTAACCCTTCCCGGAAGCCTGACCCTCACCCGTCCCCTAATCCTAACCCATACGCTAACACTAACCCGCGCCCTCACACGCACGCTCCCCCTAAAGCGTTGCCGTACCCTCACCTGGACCCTAAACCGTCCCCGTCCCCTAACCCTAACCCTAGCCCGAACCCTAACCCTAACCCTTCCCCGAAGCCTGACCCTCACCCGTCCCCTAATCCTAACCCGTACGCTAACACTAACCCACGCCCTCCCACGCACGCTCCCCCTAAAGCGTTGCCGTACCCTCACCTGGACCCTAAACCGTCCCCGTCCCCTATCCCTAACCCTAGCCCGAACCCTAACCCTAACCCTTCCCCGAAGCCTGACCCTCACCCGTCCCCTAATCCTAACCCGTACGCTAACACTAACCCGCTCCCTCACACGCACGCTCCCCCTAAAGGGTTGCCGTACCCTCACCTGGACCCTAAACCGTCCCCGACCCCTAACCCTAACCCTAGCCCGAACCCTAACCCTAACACTTCCCCGTAGCCTGACCCTCACCTTTCCCCTAATCCTAACCCGTACGCTAACACTAACCCGCGCCCTCACACGCACGCTCCCACTAAAGCGTTGCCGTACCCTCACCTGCACCCTAAACCGTCCCTGTCACCTAACCCTAACCCTAGCCCGAACCCTAACCCTAACCCTTCCCCGAAGCCTGACCCTCACCCGTCCCCTAATCCTAACCCATACGCTAACACTAACCCGCGCCCTCACACGCACGCTCCCCCTAAAGGGTTGCCGTACTCTCACCTGGACCCTAAACCGTCCCCGTCCCCGTGCCCTAACCCTAGCCCGAACCCTAAACCTAACCCTTCCCCGAAGCCTGACCCTCACCCGTCCCGTAGTCCTAACACGTACGATAACACTAACCCGCGCCCTCACACGCACGCTCCCCCTAACGCGTTGCCGTACCCTCACCTGGACCCTAAACCGTCCCCGTCCCCTAACCCTAACCCTAGCTCGAACCATAACCCTAACCCTTCCCCGAAGCCTGACCCTCACCCGTCCCCTAATCCTAACCCGTACGCTAACACTAACCCACGCCCTCCCACGCACGCTCCCCCTAAAGCGTTGCCGTACCCTCACCTGGACCCTAAACCGTCCCCGTCCCCTATCCCTAACCCTAGCCCGAACCCTAACCCTAACCCTTCCCCGAAGCCTGACCCTCACCCGTCCCCTAATCCTAACCCGTACGCTAACACTAACCCGCTCCCTCACACGCACGCTCCCCCTAAAGGGTTGCCGTACCCTCACCTGGACCCTAAACCGTCCCCGACCCCTAACCCTAACCCTAGCCCGAACCCTAACCCTAACACTTCCCCGTAGCCTGACCCTCACCTTTCCCCTAATCCTAACCCGTACGCTAACACTAACCCGCGCCCTCACACGCACGCTCCCACTAAAGCGTTGCCGTACCCTCACCTGCACCCTAAACCGTCCCTGTCACCTAACCCTAACCCTAGCCCGAACCCTAACCCTAACCCTTCCCCGAAGCCTGACCCTCACCCGTCCCCTAATCCTAACCCATACGCTAACACTAACCCGCGCCCTCACACGCACGCTCCCCCTAAAGGGTTGCCGTACTCTCACCTGGACCCTAAACCGTCCCCGTCCCCGTGCCCTAACCCTAGCCCGAACCCTAAACCTAACCCTTCCCCGAAGCCTGACCCTCACCCGTCCCGTAGTCCTAACACGTACGATAACACTAACCCGCGCCCTCACACGCACGCTCCCCCTAACGCGTTGCCGTACCCTCACCTGGACCCTAAACCGTCCCCGTCCCCTAACCCTAACCCTAGCTCGAACCATAACCCTAACCCTTCCCCGAAGCCTGACCCTCACCCGTCCCCTAATCCTAACCCGTACGCTAACACTAACCCGTGCCCTCACACGCACGCTCCCCCTAAAGCGTTGCCGTACCCTCACCTGGACCCTAAACCGTCCCCGTCCCCTAACCCTAACCCTAGCCCGAACCCTAACCCTAACCCTTCCCCGAAGCCTGACCCTCACCCGTCCCCTAATCCTAACCCGTACGCTAACACTAACCCACGCCCTCCGACGCACGCTCCCCCTAAAGCGTTGCCGTACCCTCACCTGGACCCTAAACCGTCCCCGTCCCCTATCCCTAACCCTAGCCCGAACCCTAACCCTAACCCTTCCCCGAAGCCTGACCCTCACCCGTCCCCTAATCCTAACCCGTACGCTAACACTAACCCGCTCCCTCACACGCACGCTCCCCCTAAAGCGTTGCCGTACCCTCACCTGGACCCTAAACCGTCCCCGTCCCCTAACCCTAACCCTAGCCCGAACCCTAACCCTAACACTTCCCCGTAGCCTGACCCTCACGTTTCCCCTAATCCTAACCCGTACGCTAACACTAACCCGCGCCCTCACACGCACGCTCCCACTAAAGCGTTGCCGTACCCTCACCTGCACCCTAAACCGTCCCTGTCACCTAACCCTAACCCTAGCCCGAACCCTAACCCTAACCCTTCCCCGAAGCCTGACCCTCACCCGTCCCCTAATCCTAACCCATACGCTAACACTAACCCGCGCCCTCACACGCACGCTCCCCCTAAAGGGTTGCCGTACTCTCACCTGGACCCTAAACCGTCCCCGTCCCCGTGCCCTAACCCTAGCCCGAACCCTAAACCTAACCCTTCCCTGAAGCCTGACCCTCAACCGTCCCCTAATCCTCACCCGTACGCTAACACTAACCCGCGCCCTCACATGCATGCTCCCCGTAAAGCGTTGCCGTACCCTCACCTGGACCCTAAACCGTCCCCGACCCTTAACCCTAACCCTAGCCCGAACCCTAACCCTAAACCTTCCCCGAAGCCTGACCCTCACCCGTCCCCTAATCCTAACCCGTACGCTAACACTAACCCGCGGTCTCACACGCACGCTCCCCCTAAAGCGTTGCCGTACCCTCACCTGGACCCTAAACCGTCCCCGTCCCCTAACCCTAACCCTAGCCCGAACCCTAACCCTAACCCTTCACCGAAGCCTGACCCTCACCCGTCCCCTAATCCTAACCCGTACGCTAACACTAAACCACGCCCTCACACGCACGCTCCCCCTAAAGCGTTGCCGTACCCTCACCTGGACCCTAAACCGTCCCCGTCCCCTAACCCTAACCCTAGCCCGAACCCTAACCCTAACCCTTCCCCGAAGCCTGACCCTCACCCGTCCCCTAATCCTAACCCGTACGCTAACACTAACCCGCGCCCTCACACGCACGCTCCCCCTAAAGGGTTGCCGTACCCTCACCTGGACCCTAAACCGTCCCCGTCCCCTAACCCTAACCCTAGCCCGAACCGTAACCCTAACCCTTCCCCGAAGCCTGACCTTCACCCGTCCCCTAATCCTATCCCGTACGCTAACACTAACCCGCGCCCTCACACGCACACTCCCCCTAAAGGGTTGCCGTACCCTCACCTGGACCCTAAACCGTCCCCGTCCCCTAACCCTAACCCTAGCCCGAACCCTAACCCTAACACTTCCCCGAAGCCTAACCCTCATGCGTCCCCTAATCCTAACCCGTACGCTAACACTAACCCGCGCCCTAACACGCACGCTCCCCCTAAAGCGTTGCCGTACACTCACCTGGACCCTAAACCGTCCCCGTCCCCTAACCCTAACCCTAGCCCGAACCATAACCCTAACCCTTCCCCGAAGCGTGACCCTCAACCGTCCCGTAATCCTAACCCGTACGCTAACACTAACCCGCGCCCTCAAACGCACGCTCCCCCTAAAGGGTTGCCGTACCCTCACCTGGACCCTAAACCGTCCCCGTCCCCTAACCCTAGCCGTAGCCCGAACCCTAAACCTAACCCTTCCCCGAAGCCTAACCCTCACCCGTCCCCTAATCCTAACCCGTACGCTAACACTAACCCACGCCCTCACACGCACGATCCCCCTAAAGCGTTGCCGTACCCTCACATGGACCCTAAACCGTCTCCGTCCCCTAACCCTAACCCTAGACCGAACCCTAACCGTAACCCTTCCCCGAAGCCTGACCCTCACCCGTCCCCTAATCCTAACCCGTACGCTAACACTAACCCGCGCTCTCACACGCACGCTCCCCCTAAAGCGTTGCTGTACCCTCCCCTGGACCCTAAACCGTCCCCGTCCCCTAACCTTAACCCTAGCCCGAACCCTAACACTAAACCTTCCCCGAAGCCTGACACTCACCCGTCCCCTAATCCTAAACCGTACGCTAACACTAACCCGTGCCCTCACACGCACGCTCCCCCTAAAGCGTTGCCGTACCCTCACCTGGACACTAAACCGTCCCCGTCCCCTAACCCTAACCCTAGCCCGAACACTAACACTAACCCTTCCCCGAAGCCTGACCCTCACCCATCCCCTAATCCTAACCCGTACGCTAACACTAACCCGCGCCCTCACACGCACGTTCCCCCTTAAGCGTTGCCGTACCCTCACCTGGACCCTAAACCATCCCCGTCCCCTAACCCTAACCCTAGCCCGAACCCTCTCCCTAACCCTTACCCGAAGCCTGACCATCACCCGTCCCGTAATCCTAAACCGTACGCTAACACTAACCCGCGCCCTCACACGCACGCTCCCCCTAAAGCGTTGCCGTACCCTCACCTGGACCCTAAACCGTCCCCGTCCCCTAACCCTAATCCTAGCCCGATCCCTAACCCTAACCCTTCCCCGAAGCCTGACCCTCACCCGTCCCCTAATCCTAACCCGTACGATAACACTAACCCGCGCCCTCACACGCACGCTCCCCCTAAAGCGTTGCCGTACCCTCACCTGGACCCTAAACTGTCCCCGTCCCGTAACCCTAACCCTAGCCCGAACCTTAACCCTAACCCTTCCCCGAAGCCTGACCCTCACCCGTCCCCTAATCCTAACCCGTACGCTAACACTAACCCACGCCCTCACACGCACGCTCCCCCTAAAGCGTTGCCGTACCCTCACCTGGACCCTAAACCGTCCCCGTCCTCTAACCCTAACCCTAGCCCGAACCCTAACCCTAACCCTTCCCCGAAGCCTGACCCTCACCCGTCCCCTAATCCTAACCAGTACGCTAACACTAACCCGTGCCCTCACACGCACGCTCCCCCTAAAGCGTTGCCGTACCCTCACCTGGACCCTAAACCGTCCCCGTCCCCGTCCCCTAACCCTAGCCCGAACCCTAACCCTAACCCTTCCCCGAAGCCTGACCCTCACCCATTCCCTAATCCTAACCCGTATGCTAACACTAACCCGCGCCCTCACACGCACGCTCCCCCTAAAGCGTTGCCGTACCCTCACCGGGACCCTAAACCTTCCCCATCCCCTAACCCTAACCCTAGCCCGAACCCTAACCCTAACCCTTCCCCGAAGCCTGACCCTCACCCGTCCCCTAATCCTAACCCGTACGCTAACACTAACCCACGCCCTCCCACGCACGCTCCCCCTAAAGCGTTGCCGTACCCTCACCTGGACCCTAAACCGTCCCCGTCCCCTATCCCTAACCCTAGCCCGAACCCTAACCCTAACCCTTCCCTGAAGCCTGACCCTCACCCGTCCCCTAATCCTAACCCGTACGCTAACACTAACCCGCGCCCTCACACGCACGCTCCCCCTAAAGGGTTGCCGTACCCTCACCTGGACCCTAAACCGTCCCCGTCCCCTAACCCTAACCCTAGCCCGAACCCTAACCCTAACACTTCCCCGAAGCCTGACCCTCACCCGTCCCCTAATCCTAACCAGTACGCTAACACTAACCCACGCCCTCACACGCACGCTCCCACTAAAGCGTTGCCGTACCCTCACCTGCACCCTAAACCGTCCCCGTCCCCTAACCCTAACCCTAGCCCGAACCCGAACCCTAACCCTTCCCCGAAGCCTGACCCTCACCCGTCCCCTAATCCTAACCCGTACGCTAACACTAACCCGCGCCCTCACACGCACGCTCCCCCTAATGCGTTGCCGTACCCTCACCTGGACCCTAAACCGTCCCCGTCCCCTAACCCTAACCCTAGCCCGAACCCTAACCCTAACCCTTCCCCGAAGCCTGACCCTCACCCATCCCCTAATCCTAACCCATACGCTAACACTAACCCGCGCCCTCACACGCACGCTCCCCCTAAAGGGTTGCCGTACCCTCACCTGGACCCTAAACCGTCCCCGTCCCCGTCCCCTAACCCTAGCCCGAACCCTAACCCTAACCCTTCCCCGAAGCCTGACCCTCAACCGTCCCCTAATCCTAACCCGTACGCTAACACTAAACCGCGCCCTCACACGCACGCTCCCCCTAAAGCGTTGCCGTACCCTCACCTGGACCCTAAACCGTCCCCGTCCCCTAACCCTAACCCTAGCCCGATCCCTAAACCTAACCCTTCCCCGAAGCCTGACCCTCACCCGTCCCCTAATCCTAACCCGTACGCTAACACTAACCCGCGCCCTCACATGCACTCTCCCCCTAAAGGGTTGCCGTACCCTCACCTGGACCCTAAACCGTCCCCGTCCCCTAACCCTAACCCTAGCCCGAACCGTAACCCTAAACCTTCCCCGAAGCCTGACCTTCACCCGTCCCCTAATCCTATCCCATACGCTAACACTAACCCACGCCCTCACACGCACGCTCCCCCTAAAGGGTTGCCGTACCCTCACCTGGACCCTAAACCGTCCCCGTCCCCTAACCCTAACCCTAGCCCGAACCCTAACCCTAACCCTTCCCCGAAGCCTGACCCTCACCCGTCCCGTAATCCTAACACGTACGATAACACTAACCCGCGCCCTCACACGCACGCTCCCCCTAACGCGTTGCCGTACCCTCACCTGGACCCTAAACCGTCCCCGTCCCCTAACCCTAACCCTAGCTCAAACCATAACCCTAACCCTTCCCCGAAGCCTGACCCTCACCCGTCCCCTAATCCTAACCCGTACGCTTACACTAACACGTGCCCTCACACGCACGCTCCCCCTAAAGGGTTGCCGTACCCTCACCTGGACCCTAAACCGTCCCTGTCCCCTAACCCTAACCCTAGCCCGAACCCTAACCCTAACCCTTCCCGGAAGCCTGACCCTCACCCGTCCCCTAATCCTAACCCATACGCTAACACTAACCCGCGCCCTCACACGCACGCTCCCCCTAAAGCGTTGCCGTACCCTCACCTGGACCCTAAACCGTCCCCGTCCCCTAACCCTAACCCTAGCCCGAACCCTAACCCTAACCCTTCCCCGAAGCCTGACCCTCACCCGTCCCCTAATCCTAACCCGTACGCTAACACTAACCCACGCCCTCCCACGCACGCTCCCCCTAAAGCGTTGCCGTACCCTCACCTGGACCCTAAACCGTCCCCGTCCCCTATCCCTAACCCTAGCCCGAACCCTAACCCTAACCCTTCCCCGAAGCCTGACCCTCACCCGTCCCCTAATCCTTACCCGTACGCTAACACTAACCCGCGCCCTCACACGCACGCTCCCCCTAAAGGGTTGCCGTACCCTCACCTGGACCCTAAACCGTCCCCGTCCCCTAACCCTAACCCTAGCCCGAACCCTAACCCTAACACTTCCCCGAAGCCTGACCCTCACCCGTCCCCTAATCCTAACCAGTACGCTAACACTAACCCACGCCCTCACACGCACGCTCCCACTAAAGCGTTGCCGTACCCTCACCTGCACCCTAAACCGTCCCCGTCCCCTAACCCTAACCCTAGCCCGAACCCTAACCCTAACACTTCCCCGAAGCCTGACCCTCACCCGTCCCCTAATCCTAACCAGTACGCTAACACTAACCCGCGCCCTCACACGCACGCTCCCCCTAATGCGTTGCCGTACCCTCACCTGGACCCTAAACCGTCCCCGTCCCCTAACCCTAACCCTAGCCCGAACCCTAACCCTAACCCTTCCCCGAAGCCTGACCCTCACCCCTCCCCTAATCCTAACCCATACGCTAACACTAACCCGCGCCCTCACACGCACGCTCCCCCTAAAGGGTTGCCGTACCCTCACCTGGACCCTAAACCGTCCCCGTCCCCGTCCCCTAACCCTAGCCCGAACCCTAACCCTAACCCTTCCCCGAAGCCTGACCCTCAACCGTCCCCTAATCCTAACCCATACGCTAACACTAAACCGCGCCCTCACACGCACGCTCCCCCTAAAGCGTTGCCGTACCCTCACCTGGACCCTAAACCGTCCCCGTCCCCTAACCCTAACCCTAGCCCGATCCCTAAACCTAACCCTTCCCCGAAGCCTGACCCTCACCCGTCCCCTAATCCTAACCCGTACGCTAACACTAACCCGCGCCCTCACACGCACTCTCCCCCTAAAGGGTTGCCGTACCCTCACCTGGACCCTAAACCGTCCCCGTCCCCTAACCCTAACCCTAGCCCGAACCGTAACCCTAACCCTTCCCCGAAGCCTGACCCTCACCCGTCCCCTAATCCTAACCCGTACGCTAACACTAACCCGCGCCCTCACACGCACTCTCCCCCTAAAGCGTTGCCGTACCCTCACCTGGACCCTAAACCGTCCCCGACCCCTAACCCTAACCCTAGCCCGAACCCTAACCCTAAACCTTCCCCGAAGCCTGACCCTCACCCGTCCCCTAATCCTAACCCGTACGCTAACACTAACCCGCGCTCTCACACGCACGCTCCCCCTAAAGCGTTGCCGTACCCTCACCTGGACCCTAAACCGTCCCCGTCCCCTAACCCTAACCCTAGACCGAACCCTAACCCTAACACTTCCCCGAAGCCTAACCCTCATCCGTCCCCTAATCGTAACCCGTACGCTAACACTAACCCGCGCCCTAACATGCACGCTCCCCCTAAAGCGTTGCCGTACCCCCACCTGGACCCTAAACCGTCCCCGTCCCCTAACACTAACCCTAGCCCGAACCATAACCCTAACCCTTCCCCGAAGCGTGACCCTCAACCGTCCCCTAATTCTAACCCGTACGCTAACACTAACCCGCGCCCTCACACGCACGCTCCCCCTAAAGGGTTGCCGTACCCTCACCTGGACCCTAAACCGTCCCCGTCCCCTAACCCTAGCCGTAGCCCGAACCCTAAACCTAACCCTTCCCCGAAGCCTAACCCTCACCCGTCCCCTAATCCTAACCCGTACGCTAACACTAACCCGCGCCCTCACACGCACGCTCCCCCTAAAGCGTTGCCGTACCCTCACATGGACCCTAAACCGTCCCCATCCCCTAACCCTAACCCTAGACCGAACCCTAACCGTAACCCTTCCCCGAAGCCTGACCCTCACCCGTCATCTAATCCTAACCCGTACGCTAACACTAACCCACGCCCTCACACGGACGCTCCCCCTAAAGCGTTGCTGTACCCTCCCCTGGACCCTAAACCGTCCCCGTCCCCTAACCTTAACCCTAGCCCGAACCGTAACACTAAATCTTCCCCGAAGCCTGACCCTCACCCGTCCCCTAATCCTAACCCGTACGCTAACACTAACCCGCGCCCTCACATGCATGCTCCCCCTAAAGCGTTGCCGTACCCTCACCTGGACCCTAAACCGTCCCCGACCCCTAACCCTAACCCTAGCCCGAACCCTAACCCTGAACCTTCCCCGAAGCCTGATCCTCACCCGTCCCCTAATCCTAACCCGTACGCTAACACTAACCCGCGCTCTCACACGCACGCTCCCCCTAAAGCGTTGCCGTACCCTCACCTGGACCCTAAACCGTCCCCATCCCCTAACCCTAACCCTAGCCCGAACCCTAACCCTAACCCTTCACCGAAGCCTGACCCTCACCCGTCCCCTAATCCTAACCCGTACGCTAACACTAAACCGCGCCCTCACACGCACGCTCCCCCTAAAGCGTTGCCGTACCCTCACCTGGACCCTAAACCGTCCCCGTCCCCTAACCCTAACCCTAGCCCGAACCCTAACCCTAACCCTTCCCCGAAGCCTGACCCTCACCCGTCCCCTAATCCTAACCCGTACGCTAACACTAACCCGCGACCTCACACGCACGCTGCCCCTAAAGCGTTGCCGTACCCTTACCTGGACCCTAAACAGTCCCCGTCCCCTAACCCTAACCCTAGCCCGAACCCTAACCCTAACCCTTCCCCGAAGCCTGAGCCTCACCCGTCCCCTAATCCTAACTCGTACGCTAACACTAACCCGCGCCCTCACACGCACGCTCCCCCTAAAGCGTTGCCGTACCCCCACCTGGACCGTAAACCGTCCCCGTCTCCTAACACTAAACCTAGCCCGAACCCTAACCCTAACCCTTCCCCGAAGCCTGACCCTCACCCGTCCCCTAATCCTAACCCGTACGCTAACACTAACCCGCGCCCTCACACGCACGCTCCCCCTAAAGCGTTGCCGTACCCTCACCTGGACCCTAAACCGTCCCCGTCCCCTAACCCTAACCCTAGCCCGAACCCTAACCCTAACCCTTCCCCGAAGCCTGACCCTCACCCGTCCCCTAATCGTAACCCGTACGCTAACACTAACCCGCGCCCTCACACGCACGCTCCCCCTAAAGCGTTGCCGTACCCTCACCTGGACCCTAAACCGTCCCCGTCCCCTAACCCTAACCCTAGCCAGAACCCTAACCCTAACCCTTCCCCGAAGCCTGACACTCACCCGTCCCCTAATCCTAACGCGTACGCTAACACTAACCCGCGCCCTCACACGCACGCTCCCCCTAAACCGTTGCCGTACCCTCACCTGGACCCTGAACCGTCCCCGTCCCCGTCCCCTAACCCTAGCCCGAACCCTAACCCTAACCCTTCCCTGAAGCCTGACCCTCACCCGTCCCCTAATCCTAACCCGTAGGCTAACACTAACCCGCGTCCTCACACGCACGCTCCCCCTAAAGCGTTGCCGTACCCTCACCTGGACCCTAAACCGTCCCCGTCCCCTAACCCTAACCCTAGCCCGAACACTAACCCTAACACTTCCCCGAAGCCTGACCCTCATCCGTCCCCTAATCCTAACCCGTACGCTAACACTAACCCGCGCCCTCACACGCACGCTCCCCCTAAAGCGTTGCCGTACCCTCACCTGGACCCTAAACCGTCCCCGTCCCCTAACCCTAACCCTAGCCCGAACCATAACCCTAACCCTTCCCCGAATCCTGACCCTCACCCGTCCCCTAATCCTAACCCGTACGCTAACACTAACCCGCGCCCTCACACGCACGCTCTCCCTAAAGGGTTGCCGTACCCTCACCTGGACCCTAAACCGTCCCCGTCCCCTAACCCTAGCCCTAGCCCGAACCCTAACCCTAACCCTTCCCCGAAGCCTGAGCCTCACCCGTCCCCTAATCCTAACTCGTACGCTAACACTAACCCGCGCCCTCACACGCACGCTCCCCCTAAAGCGTTGCCGTACCCTCACCTGGACCCTAAACCGTCCCCGTCCCCTAACCCTAACCCTAGCCCGAACCCTAACCCTAACCCTTCCCCGAAGCCTGACCCTCACCCGTCCCCTAATCCTAACCCGTACGCTAACACTAACCCACGCCCTCACACGCACGCTCCCCCTAAAGCGTTGCCGTACCCTCACCTGGACCCTAAACCGTCCCCGTCCCCTAACCCTAACCCTAGCCCGAACCCTAACCCTAACCCTTCCCCGAAGCCTGACCCTCACCCGTCCCCTAATCCTAACCCGTACGCTAACACTAACCCGCGCCCTCACACGCACGCTCCCCCTAAAGTGTTGCCGTACCCTCACCTGGACCCTAAACCGTCCCCGTCCCCTAACCTAACCCTAGCCCGAACCCTAACCCTAACACTTCCCCGAAGCCTAACCCTCATCCGTCCCCTAATCCTAACCCGTACGCTAACACTAACCCGCGCCCTAACACGCACGCTCCCCCTAAAGTGTTGCCGTACCCTCAACTGGACCCTAAACCGTCCCCGTCCCCTAACCCTAGCCGTAGCCCGAACCCTAACCCTAACCCTTCCCCGAAGCCTAACCTTCACCCGTCCCCTAATCCTAACCCGTACGCTAACACTAACCCGCGCCCTCACACGCACGCTCCCCCTAAAGCGTTGCCGTACCCTCACCTGGACCCTAAACCGTCCCCGTCACCTAACTCTAACCCTAGCCCGAACACTAACCCTAACCCTTCCCCGAAGCCTGACCCTCACCCATCCCCTAATCCTAACCCGTACGCTAACACTAACCTGCGCCCTCACACGCACGCTCCCCCTTAAGCGTTGCCGTACCCTCACCTGGACCCTAAACCGTCCCCGTCCCCTAACCCTAACCCTATCCCTATCCCTAACCCTAAACCTTCCCCGAAGCCTGACCCTCACCCGTCCCCTAATCCTAACACGTACGCTAACACTACATCGCGCCCTCACACGCACGCTCCCCCTAAAGCGTTGCCGTACCCTCACCTGGACCCTAAACCGTCCCCTTCCCGTAACCCTAACCATAGCCCGAACCCTAACCCTAACACTTCCCCGAAGCCTGACCCTCACCCGTCCCCTAATCCTAACCCGTACGCTAACACTAACCCGCGCCCTCACACGCACGCTCCCCCTAAAGCGTTGCTGTACCCTCACCTGCACCCTAAACCGTCCCCGTCCCCTAACCCTAACCCTAGCCCAAACCCTAACCCTAACCCTTCCCCGAAGCCTGACCCTCACCCGTCCCCTAATCCTACCCCGTACGCTAACACTAACCCGCGCCCTCACACGCACGCTCCCCCTAAAGCGTTCCCGTATCCTCACCTGGACCCTAAACCGTCCCCGTCCCCTAACCCTAACCCTAGCCCGAACCCTAACCCTAACCCTTCCCCGAAGCCTGACCCTCACCCGTCCCCTAATCCTAACCCGTACGCTAACACTAACCCACGCCCTCACACGCACGCTCCCCCTAAAGCGTTGCCGTACCCTCACCTGGACCCTAAACCGTCCCCGTCCCCTAACCCTAACCCTAGCCCGAACCCTAACCCTAACCCTTCCCCGAAGCCTGACCCTCACCCGTCCCCTAATCCTAACCCGTACGCTAACACTAACCCGCGCCCTCACACGCACGCTCCACCTAAAGGGTTGCCGTACCCTCACCTGGACCCTAAACCGTCCCCGTCCCCTAACCCTAACCCTAGCCCGAACCCTAACCCTAACCCTTCCCCGAAGCCTGACCCTCACCCGTCCCCTAATCCTAACCCGTACGCTAACACTAACCCGTGCCCTCACACGCACGCTCCCCCTAAAGCGTTGCCGTACCCTCACCTGGACCCTAAACCGTCCCCGTCCCCGTCCCCTAACCCTAGCCCGTACCCTAACCCTAACACTTCCGCTAAGCCTGACCCTCACCCGTCCCCTAATCCTAACCCGTACGCTAACACTAACCCGCGCCCTCACACGCACGCTCCCCCTAAAGCGTTGCCGTACCCTCACCTGGTCCCTGAACCCTCCCCGTCCCCTAACCCTAACCCTAGCCCGAACCCTAACCCTAACCCTTCCCCGAAGCCTGACCCTCACCCGTCCCCTAATCCTAACCCGTACGCTAACACTACCCCGCGCCCTCACACGCACGCTCCCCCTAAAGCGTTGCCGTACCCTCACCTGGACCCTAAACCGTCCCCGTCCCCTACCCCTAACCCTAGCCCGAACCATAACCCTAACCCTTCCCCGAAGCCTGACCCTCACCCGTCCCCTAATCCTAACCCGTACGCTAACACTAACCCGCGCCCTCACACGCACGCTCCCCCTAAAGCGTTGCCGTACCCTCACCTGGACCCTAAACCGTCCCCGTCCCCTAACCCTAACCCTAGCCCGAACCCTAACACTAACACTTCCCCAAAGCCTGACCCTCACCCGTCCCCTAATCCTAACCCGTACGCTAACACTAACCCGCGCCCTCACACGCACGCTCACCCTAAAACCTTGCCGTACCCTCACCTGGACCCTAAACCGTCCCCGTCCCCGTCCCCTAACCCTAGCCCGAACCCTAACCCTAACCATTCCCCGAAGCCTGACCCTCACCCGTCCCCTAATCCTAACCCGTACGCTAACACTAACCCGCGCCCTCACACGCACGCTCCCCCTAAAGCGTTGCCGTACCCTCACCTGGACCCTAAACCGTCCCCGTCCCCTAACCCTAACCCTAGCCCGAACCATAACCCTAACCCTTCCCCGAAGCCTGAACCTCACCCGTCCCCTAATTCTAACCCGTACGCTAACACTAACCCGCGCCCTCACACGCACGCTCCCCCTAAAGTGTTGCCGTACCCTCACCTGGACCCTAAACCGTCCCCGTCCCGTAACCCTAACCCTAGCCAGAACCCTAACCCTAACCCTTCCCCGAAGCCTGACCCTCACCCTTCCCCTAATCCTAACCCGTACGCTAACACTAACCCGCGCCCTCACACCCGCGCTCCCCGTAAAGCGCTGCCGTACCCTCACCTGGACCCTAAACCGTCCCCTTCCCCTAACCCTAACCCTAGCCCGAACCCTAACTCTAACACTTCCCCGAAGCCTGACCCTCACTCGTCCCCTAATCCTAACCCGTACGCTAACACTAACCCGCGCCCTACACGCACGCTCCCCCTAAAGCTTTGCCGAACCCTCACCTGGACCCTAAACCGTCCCCGTCCCCGTCCCCTAACCCTAGCCCGAACCCTAACCCTAACCCTTCCCCAAAGCCTGACCCTCACCCGTCCCCTAATCCTAACCCGTACGCTAACACTAACCCGCGCCCTCACACGCACGCTCCCCCTAAAGCGTTGCCGTACCCTCACCTGGACCCTAAACCGTCCCCGTCCCCTAACCCTAACCCTAGCCCGAACCCTAACCCTAACCCTTCCCCGAAGCCTGACCCTCACCCGTCCCCTAATCCTAACCCGTACGCTAACACTAAACCGTGCCCTCACACGCACGCTCCCCCTAAAGCGTTGCCGTACCCTCACCTGGACCCTAAACCGTCCCCGTCCCCTAACCCTAACCCTAGCCCGAACCCTAACCCTAACCCTTCCCCGAAGCCTGACCCTCACCCGTCCCCTAATCCTAACCCGTACGCTAACACTAACTCGCGCCCTCACACGCACGCTCTCCCTAAAGCGTTGCCGTACCCTCACCTGGACCCGAAACCGTCCCCGTCCCCTAACCCTAACCCTAGCCCGAACCCTAACCCTTCCCCGAAGCCTGACCCTCACCCGTCCCCTAATCCTAACCCGTACGCTAACACTAACCCGCGCCCTCACATGCACGCTCCCCCTAAAGCGTTGCCGTACCCTCACCAGGACCCTAAACCGTCCCCGTCCCCGTCCCCTAACCCTAGCCCGAACCCTAACCCTAACCCTTCCCCGAAGCCTGACCCTCACCCGTCCCCTAATCCTTACCCGTACGCTAACACTAACCCGCGCCTTCACACGCACGCTCCCCCTAAAGCGTTGCCGTACCCTCACCTGGACCCTAAACCGTCCCCGTCCCCTAACCCTAACCCTAGCCCAAACCCTAACCCTAACTCTTCCCCGAAGCCTGACCCTCACCCGTCCCCTAATCCTAACCCGTACGCTAACACTAACCGGCGCCCTCACACGCACGCTCCCCCTAAAGCGTTGCCGTACCGTCACCTGGACCCTAAACCGTCCCCGTCCCCTAACCCTAACCCTAGCCTGAACCCTAACCCTAACCCTTCCCCGAAGCCTGACCCTCACCCGTCCCCTAATCCTAACCCGTACGCTAACACTAACCCACGCCCTCACACGCACGCTCCCCCTAAAGCGTTGCCGTACCCTCACCTGGACCCTAAACCGTCCCCGTCCCCTAACCCTAACCCTAGCCCGAAACCTAACCCTAACCCTTCCCCGAAGCCTGACCCTCACCCGTCCCCTAATCCTAACCCGTACGCTATCACTCACCCGCGCCCTCACACACACACTCCCCCTTAAGTGTTGCCGTACCCTCACCTGGACCCTAAACCGGCCCCGTCCCCTAACCCTAACCCTAGCCCGAACCCTAACCCTAACCCTTCCCCGAAGCCTGACCCTCACCCGTCCCCTAATCCTAACCCGTACGCTAACACTAACCCGCGCCTTCACACGCACGCTCCCCCTAAAGCGTTGCCGTACCCTCACCTGGACCGTAAACCGTCCCCGTCCCCTAACCCTAACCCTAGCCCGAACCCTAACCCTAAACCTTCCCCGAAGCCTGACCCTCACCCGTACCCTAATCCTAACCCGTACGCTAACACTAACTCGCGCCCTCACACGCACGCTCTCCCTAAAGCGTTGCCGTACCCTCACCTGGACCCGAAACCGTCCCCGTCCCCTAACCCTAACCCTAGCCCGAACCCTAACCCTAACCCTTCCCCGAAGCCTGACCCTCACCCGTCCCCTAATCCTAACCCGTACGCTAACACTAACCCGCGCCCTCACACGCACGCTCCCCCTAAAGCGTTGCCGTACCCTCACCTGGACCCTAAACCGTCCCCGTCCCCGTCCCCTAACCCTTGCCGAACCCTAACCCTAACCCTTCCCCGAAGCCTGACCCTCACCCGTCCCCTAATCCTAACCCGTACGCTAACACTAACCCGCGCCCTCACACGCACGCTCCCCCTAAAGCGTTGCCGTACCCACACCTGGACCCTAAACCGTCCCCGTCCCCTAACCCTAACCCTAGCCCGAACCCTAACCCTAACACTTCCCCGAAGCCTGACCCTCACCCGTCCCCTAATCCTAACCCGTACGCTAACACTAACCCACGCCCTCACACGCACGCTCCCCCTAAAGTGTTGCCGTACCCTCACCTGGACCCTAAACCGTCCCCGTCCCCTAACCCTAACCCTAGCCCGAACCCTAACCCTAACCCTTCCCTGAAGCCTGATCCTCACCCGTCCCCTAATCCTAACCCGTACGCTAACACTAACCCACGCCCTCACACGCACGCTCCCCCTAAAGCGTTGCCGTACCCTCACCTGGACCCTAAACCGTCCCCGTCCCCTAACCCTAACCCTAGCCCGAACCGTAACCCTAACCCTTCCCTGAAGCCTGACCCTCACCCGTAACCTAATCCTAACCCGTACGCTAACACTAACCCGCTCCCTACACGCACGCTCCCCCTAAAGCTTTGCCGTACCCTCACCTGGACCCTAAACCGTCCCCGTCCCCTAACCCTAACACTAGCCCGAACCCTAACCCTAACCCTTCCCCGAAGCCTGACCCTCACCCGTCCCCTAATCCTAACCCGTACGCTAACACTAACCCATGCCCTCACACGCACGCTCCCCCTAAAGCGTTGCCGTACCCTCTCCTGGACCCTAAACCGTCCCCGTCGCCTAACCCTAACCCTAGCCCGAACCCTAACCCTAACCCTTCCCCAAAGCCTGACCCTCACCCGTCCCCTAATCCTAACCCGTACGCTAACACTAACCCGCGCCCTCACACGCACGCTCCCCCTAAAGCATTGCCGTACCCTGACCTGGACCCTAAACCGTCCCCATCCCCGTTCTCTAACCCTAGCCCGAACCCTAACCCTAACCCTTCCCCGAAGCCTGACCCTCACCCGTCCCCTAATCCTAACCCGTACGCTAACACTAACCCGCGCCCTCAAAAGCACGCTCCCCCTAAAGCGTTGCCGTACCCTCACCTGGACCCTAAACCGTCCCCGTCCCCTAACCCTAACCCTAGCCCGAACCCTAACCCTAACCCTTCCCCGAAGCCTGACCCTCACCCGTCCCCTAATCCTAACCCGAACGCTAACACTAACCCGCGCCCTCACACGCACTCTCCCCCTAAAACGTTGCCGTACCCTCACCTGGAGCTTAAACCGTCCCCGTCCCCTAACCCTAACCCTAGCCCGAACCCTAACCCTAACCCTTCCCCGAAGCCTGACCCTCACCCGTCCGCTAATCCTAACCCGTACGCTAACAAGAACCCGCGCCCTCACACGCACGCTCCCCCTAAAGCGTTGCCGCACCCTCACCTGGACCCTAAACCGTCCCCATCCCCTAACCCTAACCCTAGCCCGAACCCTAACCCTAACACTTCCCCGAAGCCTGACCCTCACCCGTCCCCTAATCCTAACCCGTACGCTAACACTAACCCGCGCCCTCACACGCACGCTCCCCCTAAAGCGTTGCCGTACCCTCACCTGGACCCTAAACCGTCCCCGTCCCCTAACCCTAACCCTAGCCCGAACCCTAACCCTAACACTTCCCTGAAGCCTGACCCTCACCCGTCCCCTAATCCTAACCCGTACGCTAACACTAACCCGCGCCCTCACACGCACGCTCCCCCTAAAGCTTTGCCGTACCCTCACCTGGACCCTAAACCGTCCCCGTCCCCTAACCCTAACCCTAGCCCGAACCCTAACCCTAAATCTTCCCCGAAGCCTGACCCTCACCCGTCCCCTAATCCTAACCCGTACGCTAACACTAACCCGCGCCCTCACACGCACGCTCCCCTTAAAGCTTTGCCGTACCCTCAACTGGACCCTAAACCGTCCCCGTCCCCTAACCCTAACCCTAGCCCGAACCCTAACCCTAACCCTTCCCCGAAGCCTGACCCTCACCCGTCCCCTAATCCTAACCCGTACACTAACACTAACCCGAGCCCTCACACGCTCGCTCCCCCTAAAGCGTTGCCGTACCCTCACCTGGACCTGAAACCGTCCCCGTCCCCTAACCCTAACCCTAGCCCGAACCCTAACCCTAACCCTTCCCCGAAGCCTGACCCTCACCCGTTCCCTAATCCTAACCCGTACGCTAACACTAACCCGCGCCCTCACACGCACGCTCCCCCTAAAGCGTTGCCGTACCCTCACCTGGACCGTAAACCGTCCCCGTCCCCTAACCCTAACCCTAGCCCGAACCCTTACCCTAACCCTTCCCCGAAGCCTGACCCTCACCCGTCCCCTAATCCTAAGCCGTACGCTAACACTAACGCGCGCCCTCACACGCACGCTCCCCCTAAAGAATTGCCGTACCCTCACCTGGACCCTAAACCGTCCCCGTCCCCTAACCCTAACCCTAGCCCGAACCCTAACCCTAACCCTTCCCCGAAGCCTGACCCTCACCCGTCCCCTAATCCTAACCTGTACGATAACACTAACTCACGCCCTCACACGCACGCTCCCCCTAAAGCGTTGCCGTACCCTCACCTGGACCCTAAACCGTCCCCGTCCCCTAACCCTAACCCTAGCCCGAACCCTAACCCTAACCCTTCCCCGAAGCCTGACCCTCACCCGTCCCCTAATCCTAACCCGTACGCTAACACTAACCCACGCCCTCACACGCACGCTCCCCCTAAAGCGTTGCCGTACCCTCACCTGGACCCTAAACCGTCCCCATCCCCTAACCCTAACCCTAGCCCGAACCCTAAACCTAACCCTTCCCCGAAGCCTGACCTTCACCCGTCCCCTAATCCTCACCCGTACGCTAACACTAACCCGCGCTCTCACACGCACGCTCCCCCTAAAGCGTTGCCGTACCCTCACCTGGACCCTAAACCGTCCCCGTCCCCTAACCCTAACCCTAGCCCAAACCCTAACCCTAACCCTTCCCCGAAGCCTGACCCTCACCCGTCCCCTAATCCTAACCCGTACGCTAACACTAACCCGCGCTCTCACACGCACGCTCCCCCTAAAGCGTTGCCGTACCCTCACCTGGGCCCTAAACCGTCTCCGTCCCCTAACCCTAACCCTAGGCCGAACCTTAACCCTAACCCTTCCCCGAAGCCTGACCCTCACCCGTCGCATAATCCTAACCCGTACGCTAACACTAACCCGCGCCCTCACACGCACGCTCCCCCTAAAGCGTTGCGTTACCCTCACCTGGACCCTAAACCGTCCCCGTCCCCTAACCCTAACCCTAGCCCGAACCCTAACCCTAACCCTTCCCCGAAACCTGACCCTCACCCGTCCCCTAATCCTAACCCGTACACTAACACTAACCCGCGCCGTCACACGCACGCTCCCCCTAAAGCGTTGCCGTACCCTCACCTGGACCCTAAACCGTCCCCGTTCCTAACACTAACCCTAGCCCGAACCCTAACCCTAACCCTTCCCCGAAGCCTGACCCTCACCCGTCCCCTAATCCTAACCCGTACGCTAACACTAACCCGCGCCCTCACACACACGCTCCCCCTTAAGCGTTGCCGTACCCTCACCTGGACCCTAAACCGTCCCCGTCCCCTAACCCTAACCCTAGCCCGAACCCTAACCCTAACCCTTCCCCGAAGCCTGACCCTCACCCGTCCCCTAATCCTAACCCGTACGCTAACACTAACCCGCGCCCTCACACACACGCTCCCCCTAAAGCGTTGCCGTACCCTCACCTGGACCCTAAACCGTCCCCGTCCCCTAACCCTAACCCTAGCCCGAACCCTAACACTAACCCTTCCCCGAAGCCTGACCCTCACCCGTCCCCTAATCCTAACCCGTACGCTAACACTAACCCACGCCCTCACACGCACGCTCCCACTAAAGCGTTGCCGTACCCTCACCTGGACCCTAAACCGTCCCCGTCCCCTAACCCTAACCCTAGCCCGAACCCTAACCCTACCCTTCCCCTAAGCCTGACCCTCACCCGTCCCCTAATCCTAACCCGTACGATAACACTAACCCGTGCCTTCACACGCACGCTCCCCCTAAAGCATTGCCGTACCCTCACCTGGACCCGAAACCGTCCCCGTCCCCTAACCCTAACCCTAGCCCGAACCCTAACCCTAACCCTTCCCCGAAGCCTGACCCTCACACGTCCCTTAATCCTAACCCGTACGCTAACACTAACCCGCGCCCTCACACGCACGCTCCCCCTAAAGCGTTGCCGTACCCTCACCTGGAACCTAAACCGTCCCCGTCCCCGAACCCTAACCCTAGCCCGAACCCTAACCCTAACCCTTCCCCGAAACCTGACCCTCACCCGTCCCCTAATCCTAACCCGTACGCTAACACTAACCCGCGCCCTCACACGCACCCTCCCCCTAAAGCGTTGCCGTACCCTCACCTGGACCCTAAACCGTCCCCGTCCCCTAACCCTAACCCTAGCCCAAACCCTAACCCTAACCCTTCCCGGAAGCCTGACCCTCACCCGTCCCCTAATCCTAACCCGTACGCTAACACTAACCCGCGCCCTCACACGCACGCTCACCCGAAAGCGTTGCCGTACCCTCACCTGGACCCTAAACCGTCCCCGTCCCCTAACCCTAACCCTAGCCCGAACCCTTACCCTAAACCTTCCCCGAAGCCTGACCCTCACCCGTCCCCTAATCCTAAGCCGTACGCTAACACTAACGCGCGCCCTCACACGCACGCTCCCCCTAAAGCGTTGCAGTACCCTCACTTGGACCCTAAACCGTCCCCGTCCCCTAACCCTAACCCTAGCCCGAACCCTAACCCTAACCCTTCCCCGAAGCCTGACCCTCACCCGTCCCCTAATCCTAACCCGTACGCTAACACTAACCCGCGCCCTCACACGCACGCTCCCCCTAAAGCGTTGCCGTACCCTCACCTGGACCCTAAACCGTCCCCTAACCCTAACCCTAGCCCGAATCCTAACCCTAACCCTTCCCCGAAGCCTGACCCTCACCCGTCCCCTAATCCTAACCCATACGCTAACACTAACCCGCGCCCTCACACGCACGCTCCCCCTAAAGCGTTGCCGTACCCTCACCTGGACAATAAACCGTCCCCATCCCCTGACCCTAACCCTAGCCCGAACCCTAACCCTAACCCTTCCCCGAAGCCTGACCCTCACCCGTCCCCTAATCCTAACCCGTACGCTAACACTAACCCACGCTCTCACACGCACGCTCCCCCTAAAGCGTTGCCGTTCCCTCACCTGGACCCTAAACCGTCCCCGTCCCCTAACCCTAACCCTAGCCCGAACCCTAACCCTAACCCTTCCCCGAAGCCTGACCCTCACCCGTGCCATAATCCTAACCCGTACGCTAACACTACCCCGCGCCCTCACACGCACGCTCCCCCTAAAGCGTTGCCTTACCCTCACCTGGACCCTAAACCGTCCCCGTCCCCTAACCCTAACCCTAGCCCGAACCCTAACCCTAACCCTTCCCCGAAGCCTGACCCTCACCCGTCCCATAATCCTAACCCGTACGCTAACACTAACCCGCGCCCTAACACACACGCTCCCCCTAAAGCGTTGCCATACCCTCACCTGGACCCTAAACCGTCCCCGTCCCCTAACCCTAACCCTAGCCCGAACCCTAACCCTAACCCTTCCCCGAAGCCAGACTCGCACCCGTCCCCTAATCCTAACGCATACGCTAACACTAACCCGCGCCCTCACACGCACGCTCCCCCTAAAGTGTTGCCGTACCCTCACCTGTACCCTAAACCGTCCCCATCCCCTAACCCTAACCCTAGCCCGAACCCTAACCCTAACACTTCCCCGAAGCCTGACCCTCACCCGTCCCCTAATCCTAACCCGTACGCTAACACTAACCCACGCCCTCACACGCACGCTCCCCCTAAAGCGTTGCCGTACCCTCACCTGGACCCTAAACCGTCCCCGTCCCCTAACCCTAACCCTAGCCCGAAACCTAACCCTAACCCTTCCCCGAAGCCTGACCCTCACCCGTCCCCTAATCCTAACCCGTACGCTAACACTAACCCGTGCCCTCACACGCACGCTCCCCCTAAAGCGTTGCCGTACCCTCACCTGGACCCTAAACCGTCCCCGTCCCCTAACCCTAACCCTAGCGTGAACCCTAACCCTAACCCTTCCCCGAACCCTGACCCTCACCCGTCCCCTAATCCTAACCCGTACGCTAACACTAACCCGTGCCCTCACACGCACGCTCCCCCTAAAGCGTTGCCGTACCCTCACCTGGACCCTAAACCGTCCCAGTCCCCTAACCCTAACCCTAGCCCGAACCCTAACCCTAACCCTTCCCCGAAGCCTGACCCTCACCCGTCCCCTAATCCTAACCCGTACGCTAACACTAACCCGCGCCCTCACACACACGCTCCCCCTAAAGCGTTGCCGTACCCTCACCTGGACCCTAAACCGACCCCATCCCCTAACCCTAACCCTAGCCCGATCCCTAACCCTTACCCTTCCCCGAAGCCTGACCCTCACCCGTCCCCTAATCCTAACCCGTACGCTAACACTAACCCTCGCCCTCACACGCACGCTCCCCCTAAAGTGTTGCCGTACCCTCACCTGGACCCTAAACCTTCCCCGTCCCCTAACCCTAACCCTATCCCGAACCCTAACCCTAACCCTTCCCCGAAGCCTGACCCTCACCCGTCCCCTAATCCTAACCCGTACGCTAACACTAACCCACGCCCTCACACGCACGCTCCCCCTAAAGCGTTGCTGTGCCCTCACCTGGACCCTAAACCGTCCCCGTCCCCGTCCCCTAATCCTAGCCCGAACCCTAACCCTAACCCTTCCCCGAAGCCTGACTCTCACCCGTCCCCTAATCCTAACCCGTACGCTAACACTAACCCGCGCCCTCACACGCACGCTCCCCCTAAAGCGTTGCCGTACCCTCACCTGGACCCTAAACCGTCCCCGTCCCCTAACCCTAACCCTAGCCCGAACCCTAACCCTAACCCTTCCCCGAAGCCTGACCCTCAACCGTCCCATAATCCTAACCCGTACGCTAACACTACCCCGCGCCCTCATAGTCACGCTCCCCCTAAAGCGTTGCCATACACTCACCTGGACCCTAAACCGTCCCCATCCCCAAACCCTAACCCTAGCCCGAACCCTAACCCTAACCCTTCCCCGAAACCTGACCCTCACCCGTCCCCTAATCCTAACCCGTACGCTAACACTAACCCGCGCCCTCACACGCACCCTCCCCCTAAAGCGTTGCCGTACCCTCACCTGGACCCTAAACCGTCCCCGTCCCCTAACCCTAACCCTAGCCCAAACCCTAACCCTAACCCTTCCCCGAAGCCTGACCCTCACCCGTCCCCTGATCCTAATCCGAACGCTAACACTAACCCGCGCCCTCACACACACGCTCCCCCTAAAGCGTTGCCGTACCCTCACCTGGACCCTAAACCGTCCCCATCCCCTAACCCTAACCCTAGCCCGAACCCTAACCCTAACCCTTCCCCGAAGCCTGACCCTCACCCGTCCCCTAATCCTAACCCGTACGCTAACACTAACCGGAGCCCTCACACGCACTCTCCCCCTAAAGCGTTGCCGTACCCTCACCTGGACCCGAAACCGTCCCCGTCCCCTAACCCTAACCCTAGCCCGAACCCTAACCCTAACCCTTCCCCGAAGCCTGACCCTCACCCGTCCCCTAATCCTAACCCGTACGCTAACACTAACCCGCGCCCTCACACGCACGCTCCCCCTAAAGCATTGCCGTACCCTCACCTGGACCCTAAACCGTCCCCGTCCCCTAACCCTAACCCTAGCCCGAACCCTAACCCTAACCCTTCCCTGAAGCCTGACCCTCACCCGTCCCATAATCCTAACCCGTACGCTAACACTACCCCGCGCCCTCACACGCACGCTCCCCCTAAAGCGTTGCCTTACCCTCACCTGGACCCTAAACCGTCCCCGTCCCCTAACCCTAACCCTAGCCCGAACCCTAACCCTAACCCTTCCCCGAAGCCTGACCCTCACCCGTCCCCTAATCCTAACCCGTACGCTAACACTAACCCGTGCCTTCACACGCACGCTCCCCCTAAAGCGTTGCCGTACCCTCACCTGGACCCGAAACCGTCCCCTTCCCCTAACCCTAACACTAACCCGAACCCTAACCCTAACCCTTCCCCGAAGCCTGACCCTCACCCGTCCCCTAATCCTAACCCGTACGGTAACACTAACCCACGCCCTCACACGCACGCTCCCCCTAAAGCGTTGCCGTACCCTCACCTGGACCCTAAACCGTCCCCATCCCCTAACCCTAACCCTAGCCCGAACCCTAACCCTAACCCTTCCCCGAAGCCTGACCCTCACCCGTCCCCTAATCCTAACCAGTACGCTAACACTAACCCGCGCTCTCACACGCACGCTCCCCCTAAAGCGTTGCCGTACCCTCACCTGGGCCCTAAACCGTCTCCATCCCCTAACCCTAACCCTAGGCCGAACCTTAACCCTAACCCTTCCCCGAAGCCTGACCCTCACCCGTCCCATAATCCTAACCCGTACGCTAACACTACCCCGCGCCCTCACACGCACGCTCCCCCTAAAGCGTTGCCTTACCCTCACCTGGACCCTAAACCGTCCCCGTCCCCTAACCCTAACCCTAGCCCGAACCCTAACCCTAACCCTTCCCCGAAGCCTGACCCTCACCCGTCCCCTAATCCTAACCCGTACGCTAACACTAACCCGAGCCCTCACACGCACGCTCCCCCTAAAGCGTTGCCGTACCCTCACCTGGACCCTAAACCGTCCCCGTCCCCTAACCCTATCCCTAGCCCGAACCCTAACCCTAACCCTTCCCCGAAGCCTGACCCTCACCAGTCCCCTAATCCTAACCCGTACGCTAACACTAACCCGCGCCCTCACACGCATGCTCCCCCTAAAGCGTTGCCGTACCCTCACCTGGACCCTAAACCGTCCCCGTCCCCTAACCCTAACCCTAGCCCGAACCCTAACCCTAACCCTTCCCCGAAGCCTGACCCTCACCCGTCCCCTAATCCTAACCCGTACGCTAACACTAACCCGCGCCCTCACACGCACGCTCCCCCTAAAGCGTTGCCGTACCCTCACCTGGACCCTAAACCGTCCCCGTCCCCTAACCCTAACCCTAGCCCGAACCCTAACCCTAACCCTTCCCTGAAGCCTGACCCTCACCCGTCCCATAATCCTAACCCGTACGCTAACACTACCCCGCGCCCTCACACGCACGCTCCCCCTAAAGCGTTGCCTTACCCTCACCTGGACCCTAAACCGTCCCCGTCCCCTAACCCTAACCCTAGCCCGAACCCTAACCCTAACCCTTCCCCGAAGCCTGACCCTCACCCGTCCCCTAATCCTAACCCGTACGCTAACACTAACCCGTTCCTTCACACGCACGCTCCCCCTAAAGCGTTGCCGTACCCTCACCTGGACCCGAAACCGTCCCCGTCCCCTAACCCTAACCCTAACCCGAACCCTAACCCTAACCCTTCCCCGAAGCCTGACCCTCACCCGTCCCCTAATCCTAACCCGTACGCTAACACTAACCCGCGCCCTCACACGCACGCTCCCCCTAAAGCGTTGCCGTACCCTCACCTGGACCCTAAACCGTCCCCATCCCCTAACCCTAACCCTAGCCCGAACCCTAACCCTAACCCTTCCCCGAAGCCTGACCCTCACCCGTCCCCTAATCCTAACCCGTACGCTAACACTAACCCGCGCTCTCACACGCACGCTCCCCCTAAAGCGTTGCCGTACCCTCACCTGGGCCCTAAACTGTCTCCGTCCCCTAACCCTAACCCTAGGCCGAACCTTAACCCTAACCCTTCCCCGAAGCCTGACCCTCACCCGTCCCATAATCCTAACCCGTACGCTAACACTACCCCGCGCCCTCACACGCACGCTCCCCCTAAAGCGTTGCCTTACCCTCACCTGGACCCTAAACCGTCCCCGTCCCCTAACCCTAACCCTAGCCCGAACCCTAACCCTAACCCTTCCCCGAAGCCTGACCCTCACCCGTCCCCTAATCCTAACCCGTACACTAACACTAACCCGCGCCGTCACACGCACGCTCCCCCTAAAGCGTTGCCGTACCCTCACCTGGACCCTAAACCGTCCCCGTTCCTAACCCTAACCCTAGCCCGAACCCTAACCCTAACCCTTCCCCGAAGCCTGACCCTCACCCGTCCCCTAATCCTAACCCGTACGCTAACACTAACCCGCGCCCTCACACACACGCTCCCCCTTAAGCGTTGCCGTACCCTCACCTGGACCCTAAACCGTCCCCGTCCCCTAACCCTAACCCTAGCCCGAACCCTAACACTAACCCTTCCCCGAAGCCTGACCCTCACCCGTCCCATAATCCTAACCCGTACGCTAACACTAACCCGCGCCCTCACACGCACGCTCCCCCTAAAGCGTTGCCGTACCCTCACCTGGACCCTAAACCGTCCCCGTCCCCTAACCCTAACCCTAGCCCGAACCCTAACCCTAACCCTTCCCTGAAGCCTGACCCTCACCCGTCCCCTAATCCTAACCGGTACGCTAACACTAACCCGTGCCTTCACACGCACGCTCCCCCTAAAGCATTGCCGTACCCTCACCTGGACCCGAAACCGTCCCCGTCCCCTAACCCTAACCCTAGCCCGAACCCTAACCCTAACCCTTCCCCGAAGCCTGACCCTCACCCGTCCCTTAATCCTAACCCGTACGCTAACACTAACCCGCGCCCTCACACGCACGCTCCCCCTAAAGCGTTGCCGTACCCTCACCTGGACCCTAAACCGTCCCCGTCCCCGAACCCTAACCCTAGCCCGAACCCTAACCCTTCCCCGAAACCTGACCCTCACCCGTCCCCTAATCCTAACCCGTACGCTAACACTAACCCGCGCCCTCACACGCACCCTCCCCCTAAAGCGTTGCCGTACCCTCACCTGGACCCTAAACCGTCCCCGTCCCCTAAACCTAACCCTAGCCCAAACCCTAACCCTAACCCTTCCCCGAAGCCTGACCCTCACCCGTCCCCTAATCCTAACCCGTACGCTAACACTAACCCGAGCCCTCACACGCACGCTCCCCCTAAAGCGTTGCCGTACCCTCACCTGGACCCGAAACCGTACCCGACCCCTAACCCTAACGCTAGCCCGAACCCTAACCCTAACCCTTCCCCGAAGCCTGACCCTCACCCGCCCCTAATCCTAACCCGTACGCTAACACTAACCTGAGCCCTCACACGCACGCTCCCCCTAAAGCGTTGCCGTACCCTCACCTGGACCCTAAACCGTCCCCGTCCCCTAACCCTATCCCTAGCCCGAACCCTAACCCTAACCCTTCCCCGAAGCCTGACCCTCACCCGTCCCCTAATCCTAACCCGTACGCTAACACTAACCCGCGCCCTCACACGCACGCTCCCCCTAAAGCGTTGCCGTACCCTCACCTGGACCCTAAACCGTCCCCGTCCCCTAACCCTAACCCTAGCCGGAACCCTAAACCTAACCCTTCCCCGAAGCGTGACCCTCACCCGTCCCCTAATCCTAACCGGTACGCTAACACTAACCCGTGCCTTCACACGCACGCTCCCCCTAAAGCGATGCCGTACCCTCACCTGGACCCGAAACCGTCCCCATCCCCTAACCCTAACCCTAGCCCGAGCCCTAACCCTAACCCTTCCCCGAAGCCTGACCCTCACCCGTCCCTTAATCCTAACCCGTACGCTAACACTAACCCGCGCCCTCACACGCACACTCCCCCTAAAGCGTTGCCGTACCCTCACCTGGACCCTAAACCGTCCCCGTCCCCGAACCCTAACCCTAGCCCGAACCCTAACCCTAACCCTTCCCCGAAACCTGACCCTCACCCGTCCCCTAATCCTAACCCGTACGCTAACACTAACCCGCGCCCTCACACGCACCCTCCCCCTAAAGCGTTGCCGTACCCTCACCTGGACCCTAAACCGTCCCCGTCCCCTAACCCTAACCCTAGCCCAAACCCTAACCCTAACCCTTCCCCGAAGCCTGACCCTCACCCGTCCCCTGATCCTAATCCGTACGCTAACACTAACCCGCGCCCTCACACACGCGCTCCCCCTAAAGCGATGCCGTACCCTCACCTGGACCCTAAACCGTCCCCGTCCCCTAACCCTAACCCTAGCCCGAACCCTAACCCTAACCCTTCCCCGAAGCCTGACCCTCACCCGTCCCCTAATCCTAACCCGTACGCTAACACTAACCCGCGCCCTCAGACGCACGCTCCCCCTAAAGCGTTGCCATACCCTCACCTGGACCCTAAACCGTCCCCGTCCCCTAACCCTAACCCTAGCCCGAACCCTAACCCGAACCATTCCCCGAAGCCTGACCCTCACCCGTCCCCTAATCCTAACCCGTACGCTAACACTAACCCGCGCCCTCACACGCACGCTCACCCTAAAGCGTTGCCGTACCCTCACCTGGACCCTAAACCGTCCCCGTCCCCTAACCCTAACCCTAGCCCGAACCCTTACCCTAAACCTTCCCCGAAGCCTGACCCTCACCCGTCCCCTAATCCTAAGCCGTACGCTAACACTAACGCGCGCCCTCACACGCACGCTCCCCCTAAAGCGTTGCCGTACCCTCACTTGGACCCTAAACCGTCCCCGTCCCCTAACCCTAACCCTAGCCCGAACCCTAACCCTAACCCTTCCCCGAGGCCTGACCCTCACCCGTCCCCTAATCCTAACCCGTACGCTAACACTAACCCGCGCCCTCACACGCACGCTCCCCCTAAAGCGTTGCCGTACCCTCACCTGGACAATAAACCGTCCCCATCCCCTGACCCTAACCCTAGCCCGAACCCTAACCCTAACCCTTCCCCGAAGCCTGACCCTCACCCGTCCCCTAATCCTAACCCGTACGCTAACACTAACCCACGCTCTCACACGCACGCTCCCCCTAAAGCGTTGCCGTTCCCTCACCTGGACCCTAAACCGTCCCCGTCCCCTAACCCTAACCCTAGCCCGAACCCTAACCCTAACCCTTCCCCGAAGCCTGACCCTCACCCGTCCCATAATCCTAACCCGTACGCTAACACTAACCCGCGCCCTCACACACACGCTCCCCCTAAAGCGTTGCCGTACCCTCACCTGGACCCTAAACCGTCCCCGTCCCCTAACCCTAAGCCTAGCCCGAACCCTAACCCTAACCCTTCCCCGAAGCCAGACTCGCACCCGTCCCCTAATCCTAACGCGTACGCTAACACTAACCCGCGCCCTCACACGCACGCTCCCCCTAAAGTGTTGCCGTACCCTCACCTGTACCCTAAACCGTCCCCATCCCCTAACCCTAACCCTAGCCCGAACCCTAACCCTAACCCTTCCCCGAAGCCTGACCCTCACCCGTCCCCTAATCCTAACCCGTACGCTAACACTAACCCACCCCCTCAAACGCACGCTCCCCCTAAAGCGTTGCCGTACCCTCACCTGGACCCTAAACCGTCCCCGTCCCCTAACCCTAACCCTAGCCTGAAACCTAACCCTAACCCTTCCCCGAAGCCTGACCCTCACCCGTCCCCTAATCCTAACCCGTATGCTAACACTAACCCGTGCCCTCACACGCACGCTCCCCCTAAAGCGTTGCCGTACCCTCACCTGGACCCTAAACCGTCCCCGTCCCCTAACCCTAACCCTAGCGCGAACCCTAACCCTAACCCTTCCCCGAACCCTGACCCTCACCCGTCCCCTAATCCTAACCCGTACGCTAACACTAACCCGTGCCCTCACACGCACGCTCCCCCTAAAGCGTTGCCATAACCTCACCTGGACCCTAAACCGTCCCCGTCCCCTAACCCTAACCCTAGCCCGAACCCTAACCCTAACCCTTCCCCGAAGCCTGACCCTCACCCGTCCCCTAATCCTAACCCGTACGCTAACACTAACCCGCGCCCTCACACACACGCTCCCCCTAAAGCGTTGCCGTACCCTCACCTGGACCCTAAACCGACCCCATCCCCTAACCCTAACCCTAGCCCGAACCCTAACCCTTACCCTTCCCCGAAGCCTGACCCTCACCCGTCCCCTAATCCTAACCCGTACGCTAACACTAACCCTCGCCCTCACACGCACGCTCCCCCTAAAGTGTTGCCGTACCCTCACCTGGACCCTAAACCGTCCCCGTCCCCTAACCCTAACCCTATCCCGAACCCTAACCCTAACCCTTCCCCGAAGCCTGACCCTCACCCGTCCCCTAATCCTAACCCGTACGCTAACACTAACCCACGCCCTCACACGCACGCTCCCCCTAAAGCGTTGCCGTGCCCTCACCTGGACCCTAAACCGTCCCCGTCCCCTAACCCTAACCCTAGCCCGAACCCTAACCCTAACCCTTCCCCGAAGCCTGACCCTCACCCGTCCCCTAATCCTAACCCGTACGCTAACACTAACCCGCGCCCTCACACGCACGCTCCCCCTAAAGCGTTGCCGTACCCTCACCTGGACCCTAAACCGTCCCCGTCCCCTAACCCTAACCCTAGCCCGAACCCTAACCCTAACCCTTCCCCGAAGCCTGACCCTCACCCGTCCCATAATCCTAACCCGTACGCTAACACTACCCCGCGCCCTCACAGTCACGCTCCCCCTAAAGCGTTGCCATACACTCACCTGGACCCTAAACCGTCCCCATCCCCAAACCCTAACCCTAGCCCGAACCCTAACCCTAACCCTTCCCCGAAACCTGACCCTCACCCGTCCCATAATCCTAACCCGTACGCTAACACTAACCCGCGCCCTCACACGCACCCTCCCCCTAAAGCGTTGCCGTACCCTCACCTGGACCCTAAACCGTCCCCGTCCCCTAACCCTAACCCTAGCCCAAACCCTAACCCTAACCCTTCCCCGAAGCCTGACCCTCACCCGTCCCCTGATCCTAATCCGAACGCTAACACTACCCCGCGCCCTCACAGTCACGCTCCCCCTAAAGCGTTGCCGTACCCTCACCTGGACCCGAAACCGTCCCCGTCCCCTAACCCTAACCCTAGCCAGAACCCTAACCCTAACCCTTCCCCGAAGCCTGACCCTCACCCGTCCCCTAATCCTAACCCGTACGCAAACACTAACCCGCGCCCTCACACGCACGCTCCCCCTAAAGCGTTGCCGTACCCTCACCTGGACCCTAAACCGTCCCCGTCCCCTAACCCTAACCCTAGCCCGAACCCTAACCCTAACCCTTCCCTGAAGCCTGACCCTCACCCGTCCCATAATCCTAACCCGTACGCTAACACTACCCCGCGCCCTCACACGCACGCTCCCCCTAAAGCGTTGCCTTACCCTCACCTGGACCCTAAACCGTCCCCGTCCCCTAACCCTAACCCTAGCCCGAACCCTTACCCTAACCCTTCCCCGAAGCCTGACACTCACCCGTCCCCTAATCCTAACCCGTACGCTAACACTAACCCGCGCCCTCACACGCACGCTCCCCCTAAAACGTTGCCGTACCCTCACCTGGACCGTAAACCGTCCCCGGTCCTAACCCTAACCCTAGCCCGAACCCTTACCCTAACCCTTCCCCGAAGCCTGACCCTCACCCGTCCCCTAATCCTAACCCGTACGCTAACACTAACCCACGCCCTCACACGCACGCTCCCCCTAAAGTGTTGCCGTACCCTCACCTGGACCCTAAACCGTCCCCGTCCCCTAACCCTAACCATAGCCCGAACCCTAACCCTAACCCGTCCCCGAAGCCTGACCCTCACCCGTCCCCTAATCCTAACCCGTACGCTAACACTAACCCGCGCCCTCACACACACGCTCCCCCTAAAGCGTTTGAGTACCCTCACCTGGACCCTAAACCATCCCCGTCCCCTAACCCTAACCCTAGCGCGAACCCTAACCCTAACCCTTCCCCGAAGCCTGACCCTCACCCGTCCCCTGATCCTAATCCGAACGCTAACACTAACCCGCGCCCTCACACACACGCTCCCCCTAAAGCGTTGCCGTACCCTCACCTGGACCCTAAACCGTCCCCATCCCCTAACCCTAACCCTAGCCCGAACCCTAACCCTAACCCTTCCCCGAAGCCTGACCCTCACCCGTCCCCTAATCCTAACCCGTACGCTAACACTAACCCGCGCCCTCACACGCACGCTCCCCCTAAAGCGTTGCCGTACCCTCACCTGGACCCGAAACCGTCCCCGTCCCCTAACCCTAACCCTAGCCAGAACCCTAACCCTAACCCTTCCCCGAAGCCTGACCCTCACCCGTCCCCTAATCCTAACCCGTACGCAAACACTAACCCGCGCCCTCACACGCACGCTCCCCCTAAAGCGTTGCCGTACCCTCACCTGGACCCTAAACCGTCCCCGTCCCCTAACCCTAACCCTAGCCCGAACCCTAACCCTAACCCTTCCCTGAAGCCTGACCCTCACCCGTCCCATAATCCTAACCCGTACGCTAACACTACCCCACGCCCTCACACGCACGCTCCCCCTAAAGCGTTGCCTTACCCTCACCTGGACCCTAAACCGTCCCCGTCCCCTAACCCTAACCCTAGCCCGAACCCTAACCCTAACCCTTCCCCGAAGCCTGACACTCACCCGTCCCCTAATCCTAACCCGTACGCTAACACTAACCCGTGCCCTCACACGCACGCTCCCCCTAAAACGTTGCCGTACCCTCACCTGGACCGTAAACCGTCCCCGGTCCTAACCCTAACCCTAGCCCGAACCCTAACCCTAACCCTTCCCCGAAGCCTGACCCTCACCCGTCCCCTAATCCTAACCCGTACGCTAACACTAACCCACGCCCTCACACGCACGCTCCCCCTAAAGTGTTGCCGTACCCTCACCTGGACCCTAAACCGTCCCCGTCCCCTAACCCTAACCATAGCCCGAACCCTAACCCTAACCCGTCCCCGAAGCCTGACCCTCACCCGTCCCCTAATCCTAACCCGTACGCTAACACTAACCCGCGCCCTCACACACACGCTCCCCCTAAAGCGTTTCCGTACCCTCACCTGGACCCTAAACCATCCCCGTCCCCTAACCCTAACCCTAGCGCGAACCCTAACCCTAACCCTTCCCCGAAGCCTGACCCTCACCCGTCCCCTAATCCTAACCCGTACGCTAACACTAACCCGTGCCCTCACACGCACGCTCCCCCTAAAGCGTTGCCGTACCCTCACCTGGACCCTAAACTGTCCCCGTCCCCTAACCCTAACCCTAGCCCGAATCCTAACCCTAACCTTTCCCCGAAGCCTGACCCTCACCCGTCCCCTAATCCTAACCCGTACGCTAACACTAACCCGCGCCCTCACACGCACGCTCCCCCTAAAGCGTTGCCGTACCCTCACCTGGACCCTAAACCGTCCCCATCCCCAACCCTAACCCTAGCCCGAACCCTAACCCTAACCCTTCCCCGAAGCCTGACCCTCACACGTCCCCTAATCCTAACCCGTACGGTAACACTAACCCGCTCCCTCACACGCACGCTCCCCCTAAAGCGTTGCCGTACCCTCACCTGGACCCTAAACCGTCCCCGTCCCATAACCCTAACCCTAGCCCGAACCCTAACCCTAACCCTTCCCCGAAGCCTGACCCTCACCCGTCCCCTAATCCTAACCCGTACGCTAACACTAACCCGGGCCCTCACACGCACGCTCCCCCTAAGCATTGCCGTACCCTCACCTGGACCCTAAACCGTCCCCGGTCCTAACCCTAACCCTAGCCCGAACCCTAACCCTAACCCTTCCCCGAAGCCTGACTCTCACACGTCCCCTAATCCTAACCCGTACGCTAACACTAACCCGCGCCCTCACACGCACACTCCCCCTAAAGCGTTGCCGTACCCTCACCTGGACCCTAAACCGTCCCCGTCCCCTAACCCTAACCCTAGCCCGAACCCTAAACCTAACACTTCCCCGAAGCCTGACTCTCACACGTCCCCTAATCCTCACCCGTATGCTAACACTAACCCGCGCCCTCACACGCACGCTCCCCCTAAAGCGTTGCCGTACCCTCACCTGGACCCTAAACCGTCCCCGTCCCCTAACCCTAACCCTAGCCCGAACCCTAACCCTAACCCTTCCCCGAAGCCTGACCCTCCCCCGTCCCCTAATCCTAACCCGTACGCTAACACTAACCCGCGCCCTCACACGCACGCTCCCCCTAAAGCGTTGCCGTACCCTCACCTGGACCCTAAACCGTCCCCGGTTCTAACACTAACCCTAGCCCGAACCCTAACCCTAACCCTTCCCCGAAGCCTGACCCTCCCCCGTCCCCTAATCCTAACCCGTACGCTAACACTAACCCGCGCCCTCACACGCACGCTCCCCCTAAAGCGTTGCCGTACCCTCACCTGGACCCTAAACCGTCCCCGTCCCCTAACCCTAACCCTAGCCCGAACCCTAACCCTAACCCTTCCCCGAAGCCTGACCCTCACCCGTCCCATAATCCTAACCCGTACGCTAACACTACCCCGCGCCCTCACACGCACGCTCCCCCTAAAGCGTTGCCTTACCCTCACCTGGACCCTAAACCGTCCCCGTCCCCTAACCCTAACCCTAGCCCGAACCCTAACCCTAACCCTTGCCCGAAGCCTGACCCTCACCCGTCCCCTAATCCTAACCCGTACACTAACACTAACCCGCGCCCTCACACGCACGCTCCCCCTAAAGCGTTGCCGTACACTCACCTGGACCCTAAACCGTCCCCGGTCCTAAACCTAACCCTAGCCCGAACCCTAACCCTAACCCTTCCCCGAAGCCTGACCCTCACCCGTCCCCTAATCCTAACCCGTACGCTAACACTAACCCGCGCCCTCACACACACGCTCCCCCTAAAGCGTTGCCGTACCCTCACCTGGACCCTAAACCGTCCCCGTCCCCTAACCCTAACCCTAGCCCGAACCCTAACCCTAACCCTTCCCCGAAGCCTGACCCTCACCCATCCCCTAATCCTAACCCGTACGCTAACACTAACCCGCGCCCTCACACGCACGCTCCCCCTGAAGCGTTGCCGTACCCTGACCTGGACCCTAAACCGTCCCCATCCCCTAACCCTAACCCTAGCCCGAACCCTAACCCTAACACTTCCCCGAAGCCTGACCCTCACCCGTCCCCTAATCCTAACCCGTACGCTAACATTAACCCGTGCCCTCACACGCACGCTCCCCCTAAAGCGTTGCCGTACCCTCACCTGGACCCTAAACCGTCCCCGTCCCCTAACCCTAACCCTAGCCCGAAACCTAACCCTAAACCTTCCCCGAAGCCTGACCCTCACCCGTCCCCTAATCCTAAACCGTATGCTAACACTAACCCGTGCCCTCACATGCACGCTCCCCCTAAAGCGTTGCCGTACCCTCACCTGGACCCTAAACCGTCCCCATCCCCTAACCCTAACCCTAGCCCGAACCCTAACCCTAACCCTTCCCCGAAGCCTGACCCTCACCCGTCCCCTAATCCTAATCCGTACGCTAACACTAACCCGCGCCCTCACACGCACGCTCCCCCTAAAGCATTGCCGTACCCTCACCTGGACCCTAAACCGTCCCCATCCCCTAACCCTAACCCTAGCCCGAACCCTAACCCTATCCCTTCCCCGAAGCCTGACCCTCACCCGTCCCCTAATCCTAACCCGTACGCTAACACTAACCCTCGCCCTCACATGCACGCTCCCCCTAAAGCGTTGCCGTACCCTCACCTGGACCCTAAACCGTCCCCATCCCCTAACCCTAACCCTAGCTCGAACCCTAACCCTTACCCTTCCCCGAAGCCTGACCCTCACCCGTCCCCTAATCCTAACCCGTACGCTAACACTAACCCTCGCCCTCACATGCACGCTCCCCCTAAAGCGTTGCCGTACCCTCACCTGGACCCTAAACCGTCCCCATCCCCTAACCCTAACCCTAGCCCGAACCCTAACACTAACCCTTCCCTGAAGCCTGACCCTCAACCGTCCCCTACTCCTAACCCGTACGCTAACACTAACCCACGCCCTCAGACACACGCTCCCCCTAAAGCTTTGCCGTACCCTCACCTGGACTCTAAACCGTCCCTGTCCCGTAAACCTAACCCTAGCCCGACCCCTAACCCTAACCCTTCCCCGAACCCTGACCCTCACCCATCCCCTAATCCTAACCCGTACGCTAACACTAACCCGCGCCCTCACACGCACGCTCCCCCTAAAGCGTTGCCGTAACCTCACCTGGACACTAAACCGTCCCCATCCCCTAACCCTAACCCTAGCCTGAACCCTAACCCTAACCCTTCCCCGAAGCCTGACCCGCACCCGTCCCCTAATCCTAAGCCGTAAGTAACACTAACCCGCGCCCTCACACGCACTCTCCCCCTAAAGTGTTGCCGTACCCTCACCTGCACCCTAAACCATCCCCGTCCCCTAACCCTAACCCTAGCCCGAACCCTAACCCTAACCCTTCCCCGAAGCCTGACCCTCACCCGTCCCCTAATCCTAACCCGTACGCTAACACTAACCCGCGCCGTCACACGCAAGCTCCCCCTAAAGCGTTGCCGTACCGTCACCTGGACCCTAAACCGTCCCCGTCCCCTAACCCTAACCCTATCCCGAACCCTAACCCTAACCCTTCCCCGAAGCCTGACCCTCACCCTTCCCCTAATCCTAACCCGTACGCTAACACTAACCCGCGCCCTCACACGCACGCTCCCCCTAAAGCGTTGCCGTACCCTCACCTGGACCCTAAACCGTCCCCGTCCCCTAAACCTAACCCTAGCCCGAACCCTAACCCTAACCCTTCCCCGAAGCCTGACCCTCACCCGTCCCCTAATCCTAACCCGTACGCTAACACTAACCCGCGCCCTCACACGCACGCTCCCCCTAAAGCGTTGCCGTACCCTCACCTGGACCCTAAACCGTCCCCGTCCCCTAACCCTTACCCTAGCCCGAACCCTAACATTAACCCTTCCCCGAAGCCTGACCCTCACCCGTCCCCTAATCCTAAGCCGTACGCTAACACTAACGCACGCCCTCACACGCACGCTCCCCCTAAAGCGTTGCCGTACCCTCACCTGGACGCTAAACCGTCCCCATCCCCTAACCCGAACCCTAGCCCGAACCCTAACCCTAACACTTCCCCGAAGCCTGACCCTCTCCCGTCCCCTAATCCTAACCCGTACGCTAACACTAACCCGCGCCCTCACACGCACGCTCCCCCTAAAGCGTTGCCGTACCCTCACCTGGACCCTATACCGTCCCCGTCCCCTAACCCTAACCCTAGCCCGAACCCTAAACCTAACACTTCCCCGAAGCCTGACCCTCACCCGTCCCCTAATCCTAACCCGTACGCTAACACTAACCCGCGCCCTCACACGCACGCTCCCCCTAAAGCGTTTCCGTACCCTCACCTGGACCCTAAACCGTCCCCGTCCCCTAACCCTAACCCTAGGGCGACCCCTAACCCTAACCCTTCCCCGAAGCCTGACCCTCACCCGTCCCCTAATCCTAACCCGTACGCTAACACTATCCCACGCCCTCACACGCACGCTCACCCTAAAGCGTTGCCGTACCCTCACCTGGACCCTAAACCGTCCCCGTCCCCTAACCCTAACCCTAGCCCGAACCCTTACCCTAACCCTTCCCCGAAGCCTGACCCTCACCCGTCCCCTAATCCTAACCCGTACGCTAACACTAACCCGCGCCCTCACACGCACGCTCCCCCTAAAGCGTTGCCGTACCCTCACCTGGACCCTAAACCGTCCCCGTCCCCTAACCCTAACCCTAGCCCGAACCCTAACCCTAACCCTTCCCCGAAGCCTGACCCACACCCGTCCCCTAATCCTAACCCGTACGCTAACACTAACACGCGCCCTCACACGCACGCTCCCCCTAAAGCGTTGCCGTACCCTCACCTGGACCCTAAACCGTCCCCGGTCCTAACCCTAACCCTAGCCCGAACCCTAGCCCTAACCCTTCCCCGAAGCCTGACCCTCACCCGTCCCCTAATCCTAACCCGTACGCTAACACTAACCCGCGCCCTCACACGCACGCTCCCCCTAAAGCTTGCCGTACCCTCACCTGGACCCTAAACCGTCCCCATCCCCTAACCCTAACCGTAGCCCGAACCCTAACCCTAACCCTTCCCCGAAGCCTGACCCTCACACGTCCCCTAATCCTAACCCGTACGCTAACACTAACCCGCTCCCTCACACGCACGCTGCCCCTAAAGCGTTGCCGTACTCTCACATGGACCCTAAACCGTCCCCGTCCCCTAACCCTAACCCTAGCCCGAACCCTAACCCTAACCCTTCCCCGAAGCCTGACCCTCCCCCGTCCCCTAATCCTAACCCGTACGCTAACACTAACCCGCGCCCTCACACGCACGCTCCCCCTAAAGCGTTGCCGTACCCTCACCTGGACCCTAAACCGTCCCCGGTCCTAACCTTAACCCTAGCCCGAACCCCAACCCTAACCCTTCCCCGAAGCCTGACCCTCACCCGTCCCCTAATCCTAACCCGTACGCTTACACTAACCCGCGCCCTCACACGCACGCTCCCCCTAAAGTGTTGCCGTACCCTCACCTGGACCCTAAACCGTCCCCATACCCTAAACCTAACCCTAGCCCGAACCCTAACCCTAACCCTTCCCCGAAGCCTGACCCTCACACGTCCCCTAATCCTAACCCGTACGCTAACACTAACCCGCACCCTCACACGCACGCTGCCCCTAAAGCGTTGCCGTACCCTCACCTGGACCGTAAACCGTCCCCGTCCCCTAACCCTAACCCTAGCCCGAACCCTAACCCTAACCCTTCCCCGAAGCCTGACCCTCACCCGTCCCCTAATCCTAACCCGTACGCTAACACTAACCCGCGCCCTCACACGCAAGCTCCCCCTAAAGCGTTGCCGTACCGTCACCTGGACCCTAAACCGTCCCCGTCCCCTAACCCTAACCCTAGCCCGAACCCTAACCCTAACCCTTCCCCGAAGCCTGACCCTCACCCGTCCCCTAATCCTAACCCGTACACTAACACTAACCCGCGCCCTCACACGCACGCTCTACCTAAAGCTTTGCCGTACCCTCACCTGGACCCTAAACCGTCCCCGTCCCCTAACCCTAACCCTAGCCCGAACCCTAACCCTAACCCTTCCCCGAAGCCTGACCCTCACCCGTCCCCTAATCCTAACCCGTACGCTAACACTAACCCGCGCCCTCACATGCACGCTCCCCCTAAAGCATTGCCGTACCCTCACCTGGACCCTAAACCGTCCCCGTCCCCTAACCCTAACCCTAGCCCGAACCATAACCCTAACCCTTCCCCGAAGCCTGACCCTCACCCGTCCCCTAATCCTAAGCCGTACGCTAACACTAAAGCGCGCCCTCACACGCACGCTACCCCTAAAGCGTTGCCGTACCCTCACCTGGACCCTAAACCGTCCCCGTCCCCTAACCCTAACCCTAGCCCGAACCCTAACCCTAACCCTTCCCCGAAGCCTGACCCTCACCCGTCCCCTAATCCTAACCCGTACGCTAACACTAACCCGCGCCCTCACACGCACGCTCACCCTAAAGCGTTGCCGTACCCTCACCTGGACCCTAAGCCGTCCCCGTCCCCTAACCTTAACCCTAGCCCGAACCCTTACCCTAACCCTTCCCCGAAGCCTGACCCTCACCCGTCCCCTAATCCTAACCCGTACGCTAACACTAACCCGCGCCCTCACATGCACGCTCCCCCTAAAGCGTTGCCGTACCCTCACCTGGACCCTAAACCGTCCCCGTCCCCTAACCCTAACCCTAGCCCGAACCCTTACCCTAACCCTTCCCCGAAGCCTGACCCTCACCCGTCCCCTAATCCTAACCCGTACGCTAACACTAACCCGCGCCCTCACACGCACGCTCACCCTAAAGCGTTGCCGTACCCTCACCTGGACCCTAAACCGTCCCCGTCCCCTAACCCTAACCCTAGCCCGAACCCTTACCCTAACCCTTCCCCGAAGCCTGACCTTCACCCGTCCCCTAATCCTAACCCGTACGCTAACACTAACCCACGCCCTCACACGCACGCTCCCCCTAAAGCGTTGCCGTACCCTCACCTGGACCCTAAACCGTCCCCGTCCCCTAACCCTAACCCTAGCCCGAAACCTAACCCTAACCCTTCCCCGAAGCCTGACCCTCACCCGTCCCCTAATCCTAACCCGTACGCTAACACTAACCCACGCCCTCACACACACGCTCCCCCTAAAGCGTTGCCGTACCCTCACCTGGACCCTAAACCATCCCCGTCCCCTAACCCTAACCCTAGCCCGAACCCTAACCCTAACCCTTCCCCGAAGCCTGACCCTCACCCGTCCCCTAATCCTAACCCGTACGCTAACACTAACACGCGCCCTCACACGCACACTCCCCCTAAAGTGTTGACGTACCCTCACCTGGACCCTAAACCGTCCCCATCCCCTAACCCTAACCCTAGCCCGAACCCTAACCCTAACCCTTCCCCGAAGCCTGACCCTCACCCGTACCATAATCCTAACCCGTACGCTAACACTACCCCGTGCCCTCACATTCACGCTCCCCCTAAAGCGTTGCCGTACACTCACCTGGACCCTAAACCGTCCCCGTCCCCAAACCCTAACCCTAGCCCGAACCCTAACCCTAAACCTTCCCTGAAGCCTGACCCTCCCCCGTCCCCTAATCCTAACCCGTACGCTAACACTAACCCGCGCCCTCACACGCACGCTCACCCTAAAGCGTTGCCGTACCCTCACCTGGACCCTAAACCGTCCCCGGTCCTAACCCTAACCCTAGCCCGAACCCTAACCCTAACCCTTCCCCGAAGCCTGACCCTCACCCGTCCCTTAATCCTAACCCGTACGCTAACACTAACCCGCGCCCTCACACGCACGCTCCCCCTAAAGCGTTGCCGTACCCTCTCCTGGACCCTAAACCGTCCCCATCCCCAACCCTAACCGTAGCCCGAACCCTAAACCTAACCCTTCCCCGAAGACTGACCCTCACACGTCCACTAATCCTAACCCGTACGCTAACACTAACCCACTTCCTCACACGCACGCTCCCCATAAAGCGTTGCCGTACCCTCACCTGGACCCTAAACCGTCCCCGTCCCCTAACGGTAACCCTAGCCCGAACCCTAACCCTAACCCTTCCCCGAAGCCTGACCCTCACCCGTCCCCTAATCCTAACCCGTACGCTAACACTAACACGCGCCCTCACACGCACGCTCCCCCTAAAGCGTTGCCGTACCCTCACCTGGACCCTAAACCGTCCCCATCCCCTAACCCTAACCGTAGCCCGAACCCTAACCCTAACCCTTCCCCGAAGCCTGACCCTCCCCCGTCCCCTAATCCTAACGCGTACGCTAACACTAACCCGCGTCCTCACACGCACGCTCCCCCTAAAGCGTTGCCGTACCCTCACCTGGACCCTAAACCGTCCCCGGTCCTAACCCTAACCCTAGCCCGAACCCTAACCCTAACCCTTCCCCGAAGCCTGACCCTCACCCGTCCCCTAATCCTAACCCGTACGCTAACACTAACCCGCGCCCTCACACGCACGCTCCCCCTAAAACGTTGCCGTACCCTCACCTGGACCCTAAACCGTCCCCGTCCCCTAACCCTAACCCTAGCCCGAACCCTAACCCTAACCCTTCCCCGAAGCCTGACCCTCACCCGTCCCCTAATCCTAACCCGTAAGCTAACACTAACCCTCGCCCTCACACGCACGCTCCCCCTAAAGCGTTGCCGTACCCTCACCTGGACCCTAAACCGTCCCCGTCCCCTAACCCTAACCCTAGCCCGAACCCTAACCCTAACCCTTCCCCGAAGCCTGACCCTCACCCGTCCCCTAATCCTAACCCGTACGCTAACACTACCCCGCGCCCTCACACGCACGCTTCCCCTAAAGCGTTGCCGTACCCTCACCTGGACCCTAAACCGTCCCCGTCCCCTAACCCTAACCCTTCAATGAAGCCTGACCCTCACCAGTCCCCTAATCCTAACCCGTACGCTAACACTAACCCGCGCCCTCACACGCACATTCCCCCTAAAGAGTTGCCGTACCCTCACCTGGACCCTAAACCGTCCCCGTCCCCTAACCCTAACTCTAGCCCGAACCCTAACCCTAACCCTTCCCCGAAGGCTGACTCTCACATTTCCCCTAATCCTAACCCTTACGCTAACACTAACCCGCGCCCTCACACGCACGCTCCCCCTAAAGCGTTGCCGTACCCTCACCTGGACCCTAAACCGTCCCCGTCCCCTAACCGTAACCCTAGCCCGAACCCTAACCCTAACCCTTCCCCGAAGCCTGACCCTCACCCGTCCCCTAATCCTAACCCGTACGCTAACACTAACCTGCGCCCTCACACGCACACTCCCCCTAAAGCGTTGCCGTACCCTCACCTGGACCCTAAACCGTCCCCGTCCCCTAACCCTAACCCTAGCCCGAACCCTAACCCTAACCCTTCCCCGAAGCCTGACCCTCACCCGTCCCCTAATCCTAACCCGTACGCTAACACTAACCCGCGCCCTCACACGCACGCTCCCCCTAAAGCGTTGCCGTACCCTCACCTGGACCCTAAACCGTCCCCGTCCCCTAACCCTAACCCTAGCCCGAACCCTAACCCTAACCCTTCCCCGAAGCCTGACCCTCACCCGTCCCCTAATCCTAACCCGTACGCTAACACTAACCCGCGCCCTCACACGCACGCTCCCCCTAAAGCGTTGCCGTACCCTCACCTGGACCCTAAACCGTCCCCGTCCCCTAACCCTAACCCTAGCCCGAACCCTAACCCTAACCCTTCCCCGAAGCCTGACCCTCACCCCTCCCCTAATCCTAACCCGTACGCTAACACTAACACGCGCCCTCACACGCACGCTCCCCCTAAAGCGTTGCCGTACCCTCACCTGGACCCTAAACCGTCCCCATCACCTAACCCTAACCCTAGCCCGAACCCTAACCCTAACACTTCCCCGAAGCCTGACCCTCCCCCTTCCCCTAATCCTAACGCGTACGCTAACACTAACCCGCGTCCTCACACGCACGCTCCCCCTAAAGCGTTGCCGTACCCTCACCTGGACCCTAAACCGTCCCCGGTCCTAACCCTAACCCTAGCCCGAACCCTAACCCTAACCCTTCCCCGAAGCCTGACCCTCACCCGTCCCCTAATCCTAACCCGTACGCTAACACTAACCCGCGCACTCACACGCACGCTCCCCCTAAAACGTTGCCGTACCCTCACCTGGACCCTAAACCGTCCCCGTCCCCTAACCCTAACCCTAGCCCGAACCCTAACCCTAACCCTTCCCCGAAGCCTGACCCTCACCCGTCCCCTAATCCTAACCCGTAAGCTAACACTAACCCTCGCCCTCACACGCACGCTCCCCCTATAGCGTTGCCGTACCCTCACCTGGACCCTAAACCATCCCCGTCCCCTAACCCTAACCCTAGCCCGAACCCTAACCCTAACCCTTCCCCGAAGCCTGACCCTCACCCGTCCCCTAATCCTAACCCGTACGCTAACACTACCCCGCGCCCTCACACGCACGCTTCCCCTAAAGCGTTGCCGTACCCTCACCTGGACCCTAAACCGTCCCCGTCCCCTAACCCTAACCCTTCCCTGAAGCCTGACCCTCACCAGTCCCCTAATCCTAACCCGTACGCTAACACTAACCCGCGCCCTCACACGCACATTCCCCCTAAAGAGTTGCCGTACCCTCACCTGGACCCTAAACCGTCCCCGTCCCCTAACCCTAACCCTAGCCCGAACCCTAACCCTAACCCTTCCCCGAAGCCTGACCCTCACCCGTCCCCTAATCCTAACCCGTACGCTAACACTAACCCGCGCCCTCACACGCACGCTTCCCCTAAAGCGTTGCTGTACCCTCACCTGGACCCTAAACCGTCCCCGGTCCTAACCCTAACCCTAGCCCAAACCCTAACCCTAACCCTTCCCCGAAGCCTGACCCTCACCCCTCCCCTAATCCTAACCCGTACGCTAACACTAACCCGCGCCCTCACACTCACGCTCCCCCTAAAGCGTTGCCGTACCCTCACCTGGACCCTAAACCGTCCCCGTCCCCTAACCCTAACCCTAGCCCGAACCCTAACCCTAACCCTTCCCCGAAGCCTGACCCTCACCCGTCCCCTAATCCTAACCCGTACGCTAACACTAACCCGCGCCCTCACACGCACGCTTCCCCTAAAGCGTTGCTGTACCCTCACCTGGACCCTAAACCGTCCCCGGTCCTAACCCTAACCCTAGCCCGAACCCTAACCCTAACCCTTCCCCGAAGCCTGACCCTCACCCCTCCCCTAATCCTAACCCGTACGCTAACACTAACCCGCGCCCTCACACGCACGCTCCCCCTATAGCGTTGCTGTACCCTCACCTGGACCCTAAACCGTCCCCGGTCCTAACCCTAACCCTAGCCCGAACCCTAACCCTAACCCTTCCCCGAAGCCTGACCCTCCCCCGTCCCCTAATCCTAACCCGTACGCTAAAACTAACCCGCGTCCTCACACGCACGCTCCCCCTAAAGCGTTGCCGTACCCTCACCTGGACCCTAAACCGTCCCCGGTCCTAACCCTAACCCTAGCCCGAACCCTAACCCTAACCCTTCCCCGAAGCCTGACCCTCACCCGTCCCCTAATCCTAACCCGTACGCTAACACTAACCCGCGCCCTCACACGCACGCTCCCCCTAAAACGTTGCCGTACCCTCACCTGGACCCTAAACCGTCCCCGTCCCCTAGCCCTAACCCTAGCCCGAACCCTAACCCTAACCCTTCCCCGAAGCCTGACCCTCACCCGTCCCCTAATCCTAACCCGTAAGCTAACACTAACCCTCGCCCTCACACGCACGCTCCCCCTAAAGCGTTGCCGTACCCTCACCTGGACCCTAAACCGTCCCCGTCCCCTAACCCTAACCCTAGCCCGAACCCTAACCCTAACCCTTCCCCGAAGCCTGACCCTCAACCGTCCCCTACTCCTAACCCGTACGCTAACACTAACCCACGCCCTCACACACACGCTCCCCCTAAAGGTTTGCCGTACCCTCACCTGGACCCTAAACCGTCCCCGTCCCCTAACCCTAACCCTAGCCCGAACCCTAACCCTAACCCTTCCCCGAAGCCTGACCCTCACCCGTCCCCTAATCCTAACCCGTACGCTAACACTAACCCGCGCCCTCACACACTCTCTCCGCCTAAAGCGTTGCCGTACCCTCACCTGGACCCTAAACCGTCCCCGTCCCCTAACCCTAACCCTAGCCCGAACCCTAACCCTAACCCTTCCCCGAAGCCTGACCCTCACCCGTCCCCTAATCCTAACCCGTACGCTAACACTAACCCGCGCCCTCACACGCTCGCTCCCCATAAAGCGTTGCCGTACCCTAACCTGGACCCTAAACCGTCGCCATCCCCTAACCCTAACCCTAGCCCGAACCCTAACCCTTACACTTCCCCGAAGCCTGACACTCACCCGTCCCCTAATCCTAACCCGTACGCTAACACTAACCCTCGCCCTCACACGCACGCTCCCCCTAAAGCGTTCTCGTACCCTCACCTGGACCCTAAACCGTCCCCGTCCCCTAACCCTAACCCTAGCCCGAACCCTAACACTAACCCTTCCCTGAAGCCTGACCCTCAACCGTCCCCTACTCCTAACCCGTACGCTAACACTAACCCACGCCCTCACACACACGCTCCCCCTAAAGCATTGCCGTACCCTCACCTGGACTCTAAACCGTCCCTGTCCCGTAACCCTAACCCTAGCCCGACCCCTAACCCTAACCCTTCCCCGAACGCTGACCCTCACCCTTCCCCTAATCCTAACCCGTACGCTAACACTAACCCGCGCCCTCACACGCACGCTCCCCCTAAAGCGTTGCCGTATCCTCACCTGGACGCTAAACCGTCCCCGTCCCCTAACCATACCCCTAGCCCGAACCCTAAACCTAACACTTCCCCGAAGCCTGACCCTCGCCCGTCCCCAAATCCTAACCCGTACGCTAACACTAACCCGCGCCCTCACACGCACCCTCCCCCTAAAGCGTTGCCGTACCCTCACCTGGACCCTAAACTGTCCCCGTCCCCTAAGCCTAACCCTAGCCCGAACCCTAACCCTAACCCTTCCCCGAAGCCTGACCCTCACCCGTCCCTTAATCCTAACCCGTACACTAACACTAACCCACGCCCTCACACGCACGCTCCCCCTAAAGCGTTGCCGTACCCTCACCTGGACACTAAACCGTCCCCGTCCCCTAACCCTAACCCTAGCCTGAACCCTAACCCTAACCCTTCCCCGAAGCCTGACCCGCACCCGTCCCCTAATCCTAAGCCGTAACTAACACTAACCCGCGCTCTCACACGCACTCTCCCAGTAAAGCGTTGCCGTACCCTCACCTGGACCCTAAACCATCCCCGTCCCCTAACCCTAACCCTAGCCCGAACCCTAACCCTAACCCTTCCCCGAAGCCTGACCCTCACTCGTCCCCTAATCCTAACCCGTACGCTAACACTAACCCGCGCACTCACACGCACGCTCCCCATAAAGCGTTGCCGTACCCTCACCTGGACCCTAAACTGTCCCCGTCCCCTTACCCTAACCCTAGCCCGAACCCTAACCCTAAAACTTCCCCGAAGCCTGACCCTCACCCGTCCCCTAATCCTAACCCGTACGCTAACACTACCCCGCGCCCTCACACGCACGCTCCCGCTAAAGCATTGCCGTACCCTCACCTGGACCCTAAACCGTCCCCGTCCCCTAACCCTAACCCTAGCCCGAACCCTAACCCTAACCCTTCCCCGAAGCCTGACCCTCACCCGTCCCCTAATCCTAACCCGTACGCTAACACTAAGCCGCGCCCTCACACGCACGCTCCCCCTAAAGCGTTGCCGTACCCTCACCTGGACCCTAAACCGTCCCCGTCCCCTAACCCTAACCCTAGCCCGAACCCTAACCCTAACCCTTCCCCGAAGCCTGACCCTCGCCCGTCCCCTAATCCTAACCCGTACGCTAACACTAACCCGCGCCCTCACACGCACGCTCCCCCTAAAGCGTTGCCGTACCCTCACCTGGACCCTAAACCGTCCACGTCCCCTAAGCCTAACCCTAGCCCGAACCCTAACCCTAACCCTTCCCCGAAGCCTGACCCTCACCCGTCCCCTAATCCTAACCCGTACGCTAACACTAACCCGTGCCCTCACACGCACGCTCCCCCTAAAGCGTTGCCGTACCCTCACCTGGACCCTAAACCGTCCCCGGTCCTAACCCTAACCCTAGCCCGAACCCTAACCCTAACCCTTCCCCGAAGCCTGACCCTCACCCGTCCCCTAATCCTAACCCGTACGCTAACACTAACCCGCGCCCTCACACGCACGCTCCCCCTAAAACGTTGCCGTACCCTCACCTGGACCCTAAACCGTCCCCGTCCCCTAACCCTAACCCTAGCCCGAACCCTAACCCTAACCCTTCCCCAAAGCCTGACCCTCACCCGTCCCCTAATCCTAACCCGTAAGCTAACACTAACCCTCGCCCTCACACGCACGCTCCCCCTAAAGCGTTGCCGTACCCTCACCTGGACCCTAAACCGTCCCCGTCCCCTAACCCTAACCCTAGCCCGAACCCTAACCCTAACCCTTCCCCGAAGCCTGACCCTCAACCGTCCCCTACTCCTAACCCGTACGCTAACACTAACCCACGCCCTCACACACACGCTCCCCCTAAAGCTTTGCAGTACCCTCACTTGGACTCTAAACCGTCCCTGTCCCGTAACCCTAACCCTAGCCCGACCCCTAACCCTAACCCTTCCCCGAAACCTGACCCTCACCCGTCCCCTAATCCTAACCCGTACGCTAACACTAACCCGCGCCCTCACACGCACGCTCCCCCTAAAGCGTTGCCGTACCCTCACCTGGACCCTAAACCGTCCCCGTCCCCTAACCCTAACCCTAGCCCGAACCATAACCCTAACACTTCCCCGAAGCCTGACCCTCACCCGTCCCCTAATCCTAACCCGTACGCTAACACTAACCCGCGCCCTCACACGCTCTCTCCGCCTAAAGCGTTGCCGTACCCTCACCTGGACCCTAAACCGTCCCCGTCCCCTAACCCTAACCCTAGCCCGAACCCTAACCCTAACCCTTCCCCGAAGCCTGACCCTCACCCGTCCCCTAATCCTAACCCGTACGCTAACACTAACCCGCGCCCTCACACGCTCGCTCCCCATAAAGCGTTGCCGTACCGTCACCTGGACCCTAAGCCGTCCCCATCACCTAACCCTAACCCTAGCCCGAACCCTAACCCTTACACTTCCCCGAAGCCTGACCCTCACCCGTCCCCTAATCCTAACCCGTACGCTAACACTAACCCGCGCCCTCACACGCACGCTCCCCCTAAAGCGTTGCCGTACCCTCACCTGGACCCTAAACCGTCCCCGTCCCCTAACCCTAACCCTAGCCCGAACCCTAACACTAACCCTTCCCCGAAGCCTGACCCTCAACCGTCCCCTACTCCTAACCCGTACGCTAACACTAACCCACGCCCTCACACACACGCTCCCCCTAAAGCTTTGCCGTACCCTCACCTGGACTCTAAACCGTCCCTGTCCCGTAACCCTAACCCTAGCCCGACCCCTAACCCTAAACCTTCCCCGAACCCTGACCCTCACCCGTCCCCTAATCCTAACCCGTACGCTAACACTAACCCGCGCCCTCACACGCACGCTCCCCCTAAAGCGTTGCCGTATCCTCACCTGGACGCTAAACCGTCCCCGTCACCTAACCATACCCCTAGCCCGATCCCTAACCCTAACACTTCCCCGAAGCCTGACCCTCGCCCGTCCCCTAATCCTAACCCGTACGCTAACACTAACCCGCGCCCTCACACGCACCCTCCCCCTAAAGCGTTGCCATACCCTCACCTGGACCCTAAACCGTCCCCGTCCCCTAAGCCTAACCCTAGCCCGAACCCTAACCCTAACCCTTCCCCGAAGCCTAACCCTCACCCGTCCCTTAATCCTAACCCGTACACTAACACTAACCCACGCCCTCACACGCACGCTCCCCCTAAAGCGTTGCCGTACCCTCACCTGGACACTAAACCGTCCCCGTCCCCTAACCCTAACCCTAGCCTGAACCCTAACCCTAACCCTTCCCAAGCCTGACCCGCACACGTCCCCTAATCCTAAGCCGTAACTAACACTAACCCGCGCTCTCACACGCACTCTCCCCGTAAAGTGTTGCCGTACCCTCACCTGGACCCTAAACCATTCCCGTCCCCTACCCCTAACCCTAGCCCGAACCCTAACCCTAACCCTTCCCCGAAGCCTGACCCTCACTCGTCCCCTAATCCTAACCCGTACGCTAACACTAACCCGCGCACTCACACGCACGCTCCCCATAAAGCGTTGCCGTACCATCACCTGGACCCTAAACTGTCCCCGTCCCCTTACCCTAACCCTAGCCCGAACCCTAACCCTAAAACTTCCCCGAAGCCTGACCCTCACCCGTCCCCTAATCCTATCCCGTACGCTAACACTACCCCGCGCCCTCACACGCACGCTCCCGCTAAAGCATTGCCGTACCCTCACCTGGACCCTAAACCGTCCCCGTCCCCTAACCCTAACCCTAGCCCGAACCCTAACCCTAACCCTTCCCCGAAGCCTGACCCTCACCCGTCCCCTAATCCTAACCCGTACGCTAACACTAACCCGCGCCCTCACACGCACGCTTCCCCTAAAGCGTTGCCGTACCCTCACCTGGACCCTAAACCGTCCCCATCCCCTAACCCTAACCCTAACCCTTCCCCGAAGGCTGACCCTCACCTTTCCCCTAATCCTAACCCGTACGCTAACACTAACCCACGCCCTCACACGCACGCTCCCCCTAAAGCGTTGCCGTACCCTCACCTGGACCCTAAAACGTCCCCGTCCCCTAACCGTAACCCTAGCCCGAACCCTAACCCTAACCCTTCCCCGAAGCCTGACCCTCACCCGTCCCCTAATCCTAACCCGTACGCTAACACTAACCCGCGCCCTCACACGCACGCTCCCCCTAAAGCGTTGCCGTACCCTCACCTGGACCCTAAACCGTCCCCGTCCCCTAACCCTAACCCTAGCCCGAACCCTAACCCTAACCCTTCCCCGAAGCCTGACCCTCTCCCGTCCCCTAATCCTAACCCGTACGCTAACACTAACCGGCACCCTCACACACACGCTCCCCCTAAAGCGTTGCCGTACCCTCACCTGGACCCTAAACCGTCCCCGTCCCCTAACCCTAACCCTAGCCCGAACCCTAACCCTAACCCTTCCCCGAAGCCTGACCCTCACCCGTCCCCTAATCCTAACCCGTACGCTAACACTAACCCGCGCCCTCACACGCACGCTCCCCCTAAAGCGTTGCCGTACCCTCACCTGGACCCTAAACCGTCCCCGTCCCCTAAACCTAACCCTAGCCCGAACCCTAACCCTAACCCTTCCCCGAAGCCTCACCCTCACCCGTCCCCTAACCCTAACCCGTACGCTAACACTAACCCGCGCCCTCACACGCACGCTCCCCCTAAAGCGTTGCCGTAACGTCACCTGGACCCTAAACCGTCCCCGTCCCCTAACCCTAACCCTAGCCCGAACCCTAACCCTAACCGTTCCCCGAAGCCTGACACTCACCCGTCCCCTAATCCTAAGCCTTACGCTAACACTAACCCGTGCCCTCACACGCACGCTCCCCCTAAAGCGTTGCCGTACCCTCACCTGGACCCTAAACCGTCCCCGTCCCCTAACCCTAACCCTAGCCCGAACCCTAACCCTAACACTTCCCCGAAGCCTGACCCTCACACGTCCCCTAATCCTAACCCGTACGCTAACACTAACCCGCGCCCTCACACGCACGCTCCCCCTAAAGCGTTGCCATACCCTCACCTGGACCCTAAACCGTCATCGTCCCCTAACCCTAACCCTAGCCCGAACCCTAACCCTAACCCTTCCCCGAAGCCTGACCCTCACCCGTCCCCTAATCCTAACCCGTACGCTAACACTAACCCACGCACTCACACGCACGCTCCCCCTAAAGCGTTGCCGTACCCTCACCTGGACCCTAAACCGTCCCCGTCCCCTAACCCTAACCCTAGCCCGAACCCTAACCCTAACCCTTCCCCGAAGCCTGACCCTCCCCCGTCCCCTAATCCTAACCCGTACGCTAACACTAACCCGCGCCCTCACACGCACGCTCCCCCTAAAGCGTTGCCGTTCCCTCACCTGGACCCTAAACCGTCCCCGTCCCCTAAACCTAACCCTAGCCCGAACTCTAACCCTCACCCTTCCCCGAAGCCTGACCCTCACCCGTCCCCTAATCCTAACCCGTACGCTAACACTAACCCGCGCCCTCACACGCATGCTCCCCCTAAAGCGTTGCCGTACCCTCACCTGGACCCTAAACCGTCCCCGTCCCCTTACCCTAACCCTAGCCCGAACCCTAACCCTAACCCTTCCCCGAAGCCTGACCCTCACCCGTCCCCTAATCCTAACCCGTACGCTAACACTAACCCGCGCCCTCACACGCACGCTCCCCCTAAAGCGTTGCCGTACCCTCACCTGGACCCTAAACCGTCCCCGTCCCCTAACCATAACCCTAGCCCGAACCCTTACCCTAACCCTTCCCCGAAGCCTGACCCTCACCCGTCCCCTAATCCTAACCCGTACGCTAACACTAACCCGCGCCCTCACAAACACGCTCCCCCTAAAGCGTTGCCGTACCCTCACCTGGACCCTAAACCGTCCCCGTCCCCTAACCCTAACCCTAGCCCGAACCCTAACCCTAACCCTTCCCCGAAGCCTGACCCTCACCCGTCCCCTAATCCTAACCCGTACGCTAACACTAACCCACGCCCTCACACGCACGCTCCCCCTAAAGCGTTGCCGTACCCTCACCTGGACCCTAAACCGTCCCCGTCCCCTAAACCTAACCCTAGCCCGAACCCTAACCCTAACCCTTCCCCGAAGCCTGACCCTCTCCCGTCCCCTAATCCTAATCCGTACGCTAACACTAACCCGCGCCCTCACATGCACGCTCCCCCTAAAGCGTTGCCGTTCCCTCACCTGGACCCTAAACCGTCTCCGTCCCCTAAACCTAACCCTAGCCCGAACCCTAACCCTCACCCTTCCCCGAAGCCTGACCCTCACCCGTCCCCTAATCCTAACCCGTACGCTAACACTAACAAACGCCCTCACACGCATGCTCCCCCTAAAGCGTTGCCGTACCCTCACCTGGACCCTAAACCGTCCCCGTCCCCTTACCCTAACCCTAGCCCGAACCCTAACCCTAACCCTTCCCCGAAGCCTGACCCTCACCCGTCCCCTAATCCTAACCCGTACGCTAACACTAACCCGCGCCCTCACACGCACGCTCACCCTAAAGCGTTGCCGTACCCTCACCTGGACCCTAAACCGTCCCCGTCCCCTAACCATAACCCTAGCCCGAACCCTTACCCTAACCCTTCCCCGAAGCCTGACCCTCACCCGTCCCCTAATCCTAACCCGTACGCTAACACTAACCCGCGCCCTCACACACACGCTCCCCCTAAAGCGTTGCCGTACCCTCACCTGGACCCTAAACCGTCCCCGTCCCCTAACCCTAACCCTAGCCCGAACCCTAACCCTAACCCTTCCCCGAAGCCGCACCCTCACCCGTCCCCTAATCCTAACCCGTACGCTAACACTAACCCACGCCCTCACACGCACGCTCCCCCTAAAGCGTTGCCGTACCCTCACCTGGACCCTAAACCGTCCCCGTCCCCTAACCCTAACCCTAGCCCGAACCCTAACCCTAACCCTTCCCCGAAGCCTGACCCTCTCCCGTCCCCTAATCCTAACCCGTACGCTAACACTAACCCGCGCCCTCACACGCACGCTCCCCCTAAAGTGTTGCCGTTCCCTCACCTGGACCCTAAACCGTCCCCGTCCCCTAAACCTAACCCTAGCCCGATCCCTAACCCTCACTCTTCCCCGAAGCCTGACCCTCACCCGTCCCCTAATCCTAACCCGTACGCTAACACTAACCCACGCCCTCACACGCACGCTCCCCCTAAAGCGTTGCCATACCCTCACCTGGACCCTAAACAGTCCCCGTCCCCTAAACCTAACCCTAGCCCGAACCCTAACCCTAACCCTTCCCCGAAGCCGCACCCTCACCCGTCCCCTAATCCTAACCCGTACGCTAACACTAACCTGCGCCCTCACACGCACGCTCCCCCTAAAGCGTTGCCGTACCCTCACCTGGACCCTAAACCGTCCCCGGTCCTAACCCTAACCCTAGCCCGAACCCTAACCCTAACCCTTCCCCGAAGCCTGACCCTCACCCGTCCCCTAATCATAACCCGTACGCTAACACTAACCCGCGCCCTCACACGCACGCTCCCCCTAAAGCGTTCCCGTACCCTCACATGGACCCTAAACCGTCCCCATCCCCTAACCCTAACCCTAGCCCGAACCGTAACCCTAACCCTTCCCCGAAGCCTGACCCTCACACGTCCCCTAATCCTAACCCGTACGCTAACACTAACCTGCGCCCCCACACGCACGCTCCCCCTAAATCGTTGCCGTACACTCACCTGGACCCTAAACCGTCCCCGTCCCCTAACCCTAACCCTAGCCCGAACCCTAACCCTAACCCTTCCCCGAAGCCTGACCCTCACCCGTCCCCTAATCCTAACCCGTACGCTAACACTAACACGCGCCCTCACACGCACGCTCCCCCTAAAGCGTTGCCGTACCCTCACCTGGACCCTAAACCGTCCCCGGTCCTAACCCTAACCCTAGCCCGAACCCTAACCCTAACCCTTCCCCGAAGCCTGACCCTCACCCGTCCCCTAATCCTAACCCGTACGCTAACACTAACCCGCGCCCTCACACGCACGCTCCCCCTAAAGCGTTGCCGTACCCTCACCTGGACCCTAAACCGTCCCCATCCCCTAACCCTAACCGTAGCCCGAACCCTAACCCTAAATCTTCCCCGAAGCCTGACCCTCACACGTCCCCTAATCCTAACCCGTACGCTAACACTAACCCGCGCCCTCACACGCACGCTCCCCATAAAGCGTTGCCGTACCCTCACCTGGACCCTAAACCGTCCCCGTCCCCTAACCCTAACCCTAACCCGAATCCTAACCCTAACCCTTCCCCGAAGCCTGACCCTCCCCCGTCCCCTAATCCTAACCCGTACGCTAACACTAACCCGCTCCCTCACATGCACGCTCCCCCTAAAGCGTTGCCGTACCCTCACCTGGACCCTAAACCGTCCCCGGTCCTAACCCTAACCCTAGCCCGAACCCTAACCCTAACCCTTCCCCGAAGCCTGACCCTCACCCGTCCCCTAATCCTAACCCGTACGCTAACACTACCCCGCGCCCTCACACGCACGCTTCCCCTAAAGCGTTGCCGTACCCTCACCTGGACCCTAAACCGTCCCCGTCCCCTAACCCTAAACCTAACCCTTCCCCAAAGGCTGACCCTCACCTTTCCCCTAATCCTAACCCGTACTCTAACACTAATCCGCGCCCTCACACGCACGCTCCCCCTAAAGCGTTGCCGTACCCTCACCTGGACCCTAAACCGTCTCCGTCCCCTAACCATAACCCTAGCCCGAACCCTAACCCTAACCCTTCCCCGAAGCCTGACCCTCACCCGTCCCCTAATCCTAACCCGTACGCTAACACTAACCCGCGCCCTCACACGCACGCTCCCCCTAAAGCGTTGCCGTACGCTCACCTGGACCCTAAACCGTCCCCGTCCCCTAACCCTAACCCTAGCCCGAACCCTAACCCTAACCCTTCCCCGAAGCCTGACCCTCACACGTCCCCTAATCCTAACCCGTACGCTAACACTAACCCGCGCCCTCACACGCACGCTCCCCCTAAAGCGTTGCCGTACCCTCACCTGGACCCTAAACCGTCCCCGTCCCCTAACCCTAACCCTAGCCCGAACCCTAACCCTAACCCTTCCCCGAAGCCTGACCCTCACCCGTCCCCTAATCCTAACCCGTACGCTAACACTAACCTGCGCCCTCACACGCACGCTCCCGCTAAAGCGTTGCCGTACCCTCACCTGGACCCTAAACCGTCCCCGTCCCCTAACCCTAACCCTAGCCCGAACCCTAACCCTAACCCTTCCCCGAAGCCTGACCCTCTCCCGTCCCCTAATCCTAACCCGTACGCTAACACTAACCCGCACCCTCACACGCACGCTCCCCCTAAAGCGTTGCCGTACCCTCACCTGGACCCTAAACCGTCCCCGTCCCCTAACTGTAACCCTAGCCCGAACCCTAACCCTAACCCTTCCCCGAAGCCTGACCCTCACCCGTCCCCTAATCCTAACCCGTACGCTAACACTAACCCGCGCCCTCACACGCACGCTCCCCCTAAAGCGTTGCCGTACCCTCACCTGGACCCTAAACCGTCCCCGTCCCCTAACCCTAACCCTAGCCCGAACCCTAACCCTAACCCTTCCCCGAAGCCTGACCCTCACCCGTCCCCTAATCCTAACCCGTACGCTAACACTAACCCACGCCCTCACACGCACGCTCCCCCTAAAGCGTTGCCGTACCCTCACCTGGACCCTAAACCGTCCCCGTCCCCTAACCGTAACCCTAGCCCGAACCCTAACCCTAACCCTTCCCCGAAGCCTGACCCTCACCCGTCCCCTAATCCTAACCCGTACGCTAACACTAACCCGCGCCCTCACACGCACGCTCCCCCTAAAGCGTTGCCGTACGCTCACCTGGACCCTAAACCGTCCCCGTCCCCTAACCCTAACCCTAGCCCGAACACTATCCCTAACCCTTCCCCGAAGCCTGACCCTCACACGTCCCCTAATCCTAACCCGTACGCTAACACTAACCCGCGCCCTCACACGCACGCTCCCCCTAAAGCGTTGCCGTACCCTCACCTGGACCCTAAACCGTCCCAGTCCCCTAACCCTAACCCTAGCCCGAACCCTAACCCTAACCCTTCCCCGAAGCCTGACCCTCACCCGTCCCCTAATCCTAACCCGTACGCTAACACTAACCCGCACCCTCACACGCACGCTCCCCCTAAAGCGTTGCCGTACCCTCACCTGGACCCTAAACCGTCCCCGTCCCCTAACCCTAACCCTAGCCCGAACCCTAACCCTAACCCTTCCCCGAAGCCTGACCCTCTCCCGTCCCCTAATCCTAACCCGTACGCTAACACTAAACCGCACCCTCACACGCACGCTCCCCCTAAAGCGTTGCCGTACCCTCACCTGGACCCTAAACCGTCCCCGTCCCCTAACCCTAACCCTAGCCCGAACCCTAACCCTAACCCTTCCCCGAAGCCGCACCCTCACCCGTCCCCTAATCCTAACCCGTACGCTAACACTAACCCACGCCCTCACACGCACGCTCCCCCTAAAGCATTGCCGTACCCTCACCTGGACCCTAAACCGTCCCCGTCCCCTAACCCTAACCCTAGCCCGAACCCTAACTCTAACCCTTCCCCGAAGCCTGACCCTCACCCGTCCCCTAATCCTAACCCGTACGCTAACACTAACCCGTGCCCTCACACGCACGCTCCCCCTAAAGCGTTGCCGTACCCTCACCTGGACCCTAAACCGTCCCCGGTCCTAACCCTAACCCTAGCCCGAACCCTAACCCTAACCCTTCCCCGAAGCCTGACCCTCACCCGTCCCCTAATCCTAACCCGTACGCTAACACTAACCCGCGCCCTCTCACGCACGCTCCCCCTAAAGCGTTGCCGTACCCTCACCTGGACCCTAAACCGTCCCCGTCCCCTAACCCTAACCCTAGCCCGAACCCTAACCCTAACCCTTCCCCGAAGCCTGACCGTCACACGTCCCCTAATCCTCACCCGTACGCTAACACTAACCCGCGCCCTCACACGCTCTCTCCGCCTAAAGCGTTGCCGTACCCTCACCTGGACCCTAAACCGTCCCCGTCCCCTAACCCTAACTCTAGACCGAACCCTAACCCTAACCCTTCCCCGAAGCCTGACCCTCACCCGTCCCCTAATCCTAACCCGTACGCTAACACTAACCCGCGCCCTCACACGCACGCTCCCCCTAAAGCGTTGGCGTACCCTCACCTGGACCCTAAACCGTCCCCGTCCCCTAACCCTAACCCTAGCCCGAACCCTAACTCTAACCCTTCCCCGAAGCCTGACCCTCACCCGTCCCCTAATCCTAACCCGTACGCTAACACTACCCAGCGCCCTCACACGCACGCTTCCCCTAAAGCGTTGCCGTACCCTCACCTGGACCCTAAACCGTCCCCGTCCCCTAACCCTAACCCTAACCCTTCCCCGAAAGCTGACCCTCACCTTTCCCCTAATCCTAACCCGTACGCTAACACTAACCCACGCCCTCACACGCACGCTCCCCCTAAAGCGTTGCCGTACCCTCACCTGGACCCTAAACCGTCCCCGTCCCCTAACCGTAACCCTAGCCCGAACCCTAACCCTAACCCTTCCCCGAAGCCTGACCCTCACCCGTCCCCTAATCCTAATCCGTACGCTAACACTAACGCGCGCCCTCACACGCACGCTCCCCGTAAAGCGTTGCCGTACCCTCACCTGGACCCTAAACCGTCCCCGTCCCCTAACCCTAACCCTAGCCCGAACCCTAACCCTAACCCTTCCCCGAAGCCTGACCCTCACACGTCCCCTAATCCTAACCCGTACGCTAACACTAACCCGCGCCCTCACACGCACGCTCCCCCTAAAGCGTTGCCGTACCCTCACCTGGACCCTAAACCGTCCCCATCCCCTAAACCTAACCCTAGCCCGAACCCTAACCCTAACCCTTCCCCGAAGCCTCACCCTCACCCGTCCCCTAACCCTAACCCGTACGCTAACACTAACCCGCGCCCTCACACGCACGCTCCCCCTAAAGCGTTGCCGTACCCTCACCTGGACCCTAAACCGTCCCCGTCCCCTAACCCTAACCCTAGCCCGAACCCTAACCCTAACCCTTCCCCGAAGCCTGACACTCACCCGTCCCCTAATCCTAAGCCGTACGCTAACACTAACGCGCGCCCTCACACGCACGCTCCCCCTAAAGCGTTGCCGTACCCTCACCTGGACCCTAAACCGTCCCCGTCCCCTAACCCTAACCCTAGCCCGAACCCTAACCCTAAAATTTCCCCGAAGCCTGACCCTCACCCGTCCCCTAATCCTAACCCGTACGCTAACACTAACCCGCGCCCTCACACGCACACTCCCCCTAAAGCGTTGCCGTACCCTCACCTGGACCCTAAACCGTCCCCGTCCCCTAACCCTAACCCTAGCCCGAACCCTAACCCTAACCCTTCCCCGAAGCCTGACCCTCACCCGTCCCCTAATCCTAACCCGTACGCTAACACTACCCCACGCCCTCACACGCACGCTTCCCCTAAAGCGTTGCCGTACCCTCACCTGGACCCTAAACCGTCCCCGTCCCCTAACCCTAAACCTAACCCTTCCCCAAAGGCTGACCCTCACCTTTCCCCTAAACCTAACCCGTACGCTAACACTAACCCGCGCCCTCACACGCACGCTCCTCCTAAAGCGTTGCCGTACCCTCACCTGGACCCTAAACCGTCCCCGTCCCCTAACCATAACCCTAGCCCGAACCCTAACCCTAACCCTTCCCCGAAGCCTGACACTCACCCGTCCCCTAATCCTAACCCGTACGCTAACACTAACCCGCACCCTCAAACGCACGCTCCCCCTAAAGCGTTGCCGTACCCTCACCTGGACCCTAAACCGTCCCCGTCCCCTAACCCTAACCCTAGCCCGAACCCTAACCCTAACCCTTCCCCGAAGCCTGACCCTCTCCCGTCCCCTAATCCTAACCCGTACGCTAACACTAAACCGCACCCTCACACGCACTCTCCCCCTAAAGCGTTGCCGTACCCTCACCTGGACCCTAAACCGTCCCCGTCCCCTAACCCTAACCCTAGCCCGAACCCTAACCCTAACCCTTCCCCGAAGCCGCACCCTCACCCGTCCCCTAATCCTAACCCGTACGCTAACACTAACCCACGCCCTCACACGCACGCTCCCCCTAAAGCGTTGCCGTACCCTCACCTGGACCCTAAACCGTCCCCGTCCCCTAACCCTAACCCTAGCCCGAACCCTAACTCTAACCCTTCCCCGAAGCCTGACCCTCACCCGTCCCCTAATCCTAACCCGTACGCTAACACTAACCCGTGCTCTCACACGCACGCTCCCCCTAAAGCGTTGCCGTACCCTCACCTGGACCCTAAACCGTCCCCGGTCCTAACCCTAACCCTAGCCCGAACCCTAACCCTAACCCTTCCCCGAAGCCTGACCGTCACACGTCCCCTAATCCTCACCCGTACGCTAACACTAACCCGCGCCCTCACACGCTCTCTCCGCCTAAAGCGTTGCCGTACCCTCACCTGGACCCTAAACCGTCCCCGTCCCCTAACCCTAACTCTAGACCGAACCCTAACCCTAACCCTTCCCCGAAGCCTGACCCTCACCCGTCCCCTAATCCTAACCCGTACGCTAACACTAACCCGCGCCCTCACACGCACGCTCCCCCTAAAGCGTTGCCGTACCCTCACCTGGAACCTAAACCGTCCCCGTCCCCTAACCCTAACCCTAGCCCGAACCCTAACCCTAACCCTTCCCCGAAGCCTGACCCTCACCCGTCCCCTAATCCTAACCCGTACGCTAACACTACCCCGCGCCCTCACACGCACGCTTCCCCTAAAGCGTTGCCGTACCCTCACCTGGACCCTAAACCGTCCCCGTCCCCTAACCCTAACCCTAACCCTTCCCCGAAAGCTGACCCTCACCTTTCCCCTAATCCTAACCCGTACGCTAACACTAACCCACGCCCTCACACGCACGCTCCCCCTAAAGCGTTGCCGTACCCTCACCTGGACCCTAAACCGTCCCCGTCCCCTAACCGTAACCCTAGCCCGAACCCTAACCCTAACCCTTCCCCGAAGCCTGACCCTCACCCGTCCCCTAATCCTAACCCGTACGCTAACACTAACGCGCGCCCTCACACGCACGCTCCCCGTAAAGCGTTGCCGTACCCTCACCTGGACCCTAAACCGTCCCCGTCCCCTAACCCTAACCCTAGCCCGAACCCTAACCCTAACCCTTCCCCGAAGCCTGACTCTCACACGTCCCCTAATCCTAACCCGTACGCTAACACTAACCCGCGCCCTCACACGCACGCTCCCCCTAAAGCGTTGCCGTACCCTCACCTGGACCCTAAACCGTCCCCATCCCCTAAACCTAACCCTAGCCCGAACCCTAACCCTAACCATTCCCCGAAGCCTCACCCTCACCCGTCCCCTAACCCTAACCCGTACGCTAACACTAACCCGCGCCCTCACACGCACGCTCCCCCTAAAGCGTTGCCGTACCCTCACCTGGACCCTAAACCGTCCCCGTCCCCTAACCCTAACCCTAGCCCGAACCCTAACCCTAACCCTTCCCCGAAGCCTGACACTCACCCGTCCCCTAATCCTAAGCCGTACGCTAACACTAACGCGCGCCCTCACACGCACGCTCCCCCTAAAGCGTTGCCGTACCCTCACCTGGACCCTAAACCGTCCCCGTCCCCTAACCCTAACCCTAGCCCGAACCCTAACCCTAAAATTTCCCCGAAGCCTGACCCTCACCCGTCCCCTAATCCTAACCCGTACGCTAACACTAACCCGCGCCCTCACACGCACACTCCCCCTAAAGCGTTGCCGTACCCTCACCTGGACCCTAAACCGTCCCCGTCCCCTAACCCTAACCCTAGCCCGAACCCTAACCCTAACCCTTCCCCGAAGCCTGACCCTCACCCGTCCCCTAATCCTAACCCGTACGCTAACACTACCCCACGCCCTCACACGCACGCTTCCCCTAAAGCGTTGCCGTACCCTCACCTGGACCCTAAACCGTCCCCGTCCCCTAACCCTAAACCTAACCCTTCCCCAAAGGCTGACCCTCACCTTTCCCCTAAACCTAACCCGTACGCTAACACTAACCCGCGCCCTCACACGCACGCTCCTCCTAAAGCGTTGCCGTACCCTCACCTGGACCCTAAACCGTCCCCGTCCCCTAACCATAACCCTAGCCCGAACCCTAACCCTAACCCTTCCCCGAAGCCTGACACTCACCCGTCCCCTAATCCTAACCCGTACGCTAACACTAACCCGCACCCTCAAACGCACGCTCCCCCTAAAGCGTTGCCGTACCCTCACCTGGACCCTAAACCGTCCCCGTCCCCTAACCCTAACCCTAGCCCGAACCCTAACCCTAACCCTTCCCCGAAGCCTGACCCTCTCCCGTCCCCTAATCCTAACCCGTACGCTAACACTAAACCGCACCCTCACACGCACTCTCCCCCTAAAGCGTTGCCGTACCCTCACCTGGACCCTAAACCGTCCCCGTCCCCTAACCCTAACCCTAGCCCGAACCCTAACCCTAACCCTTCCCCGAAGCCGCACCCTCACCCGTCCCCTAATCCTAACCCGTACGCTAACACTAACCCACGCCCTCACACGCACGCTCCCCCTAAAGCGTTGCCGTACCCTCACCTGGACCCTAAACCGTCCCCGTCCCCTAACCCTAACCCTAGCCCGAACCCTAACTCTAACCCTTCCCCGAAGCCTGACCCTCACCCGTCCCCTAATCCTAACCCGTACGCTAACACTAACCCGTGCCCTCACACGCACGCTCCCCCTAAAGCGTTGCCGTACCCTCACCTGGACCCTAAACCGTCCCCGGTCCTAACCCTAACCCTAGCCCGAACCCTAACCCTAACCCTTCCCCGAAGCCTGACCCTCACCCGTCCCCTAATCCTAACCCGTACGCTAACACTAACCCGCGCCCTCACACGCACGCTCCCCCTAAAGCGTTGCCGTACCCTCACCTGGACCCTAAACCGTCCCCGTCCCCTAACCCTAACCCTAGCCCGAACCCTAACCCTAACCCTTCCCCGAAGCCTGACCGTCACACGTCCCCTAATCCTCACCCGTACGCTAACACTAACCCGCGCCCTCACACGCTCTCTCCGCCTAAAGCGTTGCCGTACCCTCACCTGGACCCTAAACCGTCCCCGTCCCCTAACCCTAACTCTAGACCGAACCCTAACCCTAACCCTTCCCCGAAGCCTGACCCTCACCCGTCCCCTAATCCTAACCCGTACGCTAACACTAACCCGCGCCCTCACACGCACGCTCCCCCTAAAGCGTTGCCGTACCCTCACCTGGAACCTAAACCGTCCCCGTCCCCTAACCCTAACCCTAGCCCGAACCCTAACCCTAACCCTTCCCCGAAGCCTGACCCTCACCCGTCCCCTAATCCTAACCCGTACGCTAACACTACCCCGCGCCCTCACACGCACGCTTCCCCTAAAGCGTTGCCGTACCCTCACCTGGACCCTAAACCGTCCCCGTCCCCTAACCCTAACCCTAACCCTTCCCCGAAAGCTGACCCTCACCTTTCCCCTAATCCTAACCCGTACGGTAACACTAACCCACGCCCTCACACGCACGCTCCCCCTAAAGCGTTGCCGTACCCTCACCTGGACCCTAAACCGTCCCCGTCCCCTAACCGTAACCCTAGCCCGAACCCTAACCCTAACCCTTCCCCGAAGCCTGACCCTCACCCGTCCCCTAATCCTAACCCGTACGCTAACACTAACGCGCGCCCTCACACGCACGCTCCCCGTAAAGCGTTGCCGTACCCTCACCTGGACCCTAAACCGTCCCCGTCCCCTAACCCTAACCCTAGCCCGAACCCTAACCCTAACCCTTCCCCGAAGCCTGACCCTCACACGTCCCCTAATCCTAACCCGTACGCTAACACTAACCCGCGCCCTCACACGCACGCTCCCCCTAAAGCGTTGCCGTACCCTCACCTGGACCCTAAACCGTCCCCATCCCCTAAACCTAACCCTAGCCCGAACCCTAACCCTAACCATTCCCCGAAGCCTCACCCTCACCCGTCCCCTAACCCTAACCCGTACGCTAACACTAACCCGCGCCCTCACACGCACGCTCCCCCTAAAGCGTTGCCGTACCCTCACCTGGACCCTAAACCGTCCCCGTCCCCTAACCCTAACCCTAGCCCGAACCCTAACCCTAACCCTTCCCCGAAGCCTGACACTCACCCGTCCCCTAATCCTAAGCCGTACGCTAACACTAACGCGCGCCCTCACACGCACGCTCCCCCTAAAGCGTTGCCGTACCCTCACCTGGACCCTAAACCGTCCCCATCCCCTAACCCTAACCCTAGCCCGAACCCTAACCCTAAAACTTCCCCGAAGCCTGACCCTCACCCGTCCCCTAATCCTAACCCGTACGCTAACACTAACCCGCGCCCTCACACGCACACTCCCCCTAAAGCGTTGCCGTACCCTCACCTGGACCCTAAACCGTCCCCGTCCCCTAACCCTAACCCTAGCCCGAACCCTAACCCTAACCCTTCCCCGAAGCCTGACCCTCACCCGTCCCCTAATCCTAACCCGTACGCTAACACTACCCCACGCCCTCACACGCACGCTTCCCCTAAAGCGTTGCCGTACCCTCACCTGGACCCTAAACCGTCCCCGTCCCCTAACCCTAAACCTAACCCTTCCCCAAAGGCTGACCCTCACCTTTCCCCTAAACCTAACCCGTACGCTAACACTAACCCGCGCCCTCACACGCACGCTCCCCCTAAAGCGTTGCCGTACCCTCACCTGGACCCTAAACCGTCCCCGTCCCCTAACCATAACCCTAGCCCGAACCCTAACCCTAACCCTTCCCCGAAGCCTGACACTCACCCGTCCCCTAATCCTAACCCGTACGCTAACACTAACCCGCGCCCTCACACGCACGCTCCCCCTAAAGCGTTGCCGTACGCTCACCTGGACCCTAAACCGTCCCCGTCCCCTAACCCTAACCCTAGCCCGAACCCTAACCCTAACCCTTCCCCGAAGCCTGACCCTCACACGTCCCCTAATCCTAACCCGTACGCTAACACTAACCCGAGCCCTCACACGCACGCTCCCCCTAAAGCGTTGCCGTACCCTCACCTGGACCCTAAACCGTCCCCGTCCCCTAACCCTAACCCTAGCCCGAACCCTAACCCTAACCCTTCCCCGAAGCCTGACCCTCACCCGTCCCCTAATCCTAACCCGTACGCTAACACTAACCCGCGCCCTCACACGCACGCTCCCCCTAAAGCGTTGCCGTACCCTCACCTGGACCCTAAACCGTCCCCGTCCCCTAACCCTAACCCTAGCCCGAACCCTAACCCTAACCCTTCCCCGAAGCCTGACCCTCACCCGTCCCCTAATCCTAACCCGTACGCTAACACTAACCCGAGCCCTCACACGCACGCTCCCCCTAAAGCGTTGCCGTACCCTCACCTGGACCCTAAACCGTCCCCGTCCCCTAACCGTAACCCTAGCCCGAACCCTAACCCTAACCCTTCCCCGAAGCCTGACCCTCACCCGTCCCCTAATCCTAACCCGTACGCTAACACTAACCCGCGCCCTCACACGCACGCTCCCCCTAAAGCGTTGCCGTACGCTCACCTGGACCCTAAACCGTCCCCGTCCCCTAACCCTAACCCTAGCCCGAACCCTAACCCTAACCCTTCCCCGAAGCCTGACCCTCACCCGTCCCCTAATCCTAACCCGTACGCTAACACTAACCCGCGCCCTCACACGCACGCTCCCCCTAAAGCGTTGCCGTACCCTCACCTGGACCCTAAACCGTCCCCGTCCCCTAACCGTAACCCTAGCCCGAACCCTAACTCTAACCCTTCCCCGAAGCCTGACCCTCACCCGTCCCCTAATCCTAACCCGTACGCTAACACTAACCCGTGCCCTCACACGCACGCTCCCCCTAAAGCGTTGCCGTACCCTCACCTGGACCCTAAACCGTCCCCGGTCCTAACCCTAACCCTAGCCCGAACCCTAACCCTAACCCTTCCCCGAAGCCTGACCCTCACCCGTCCCCTAATCCTAACCCGTACGCTAACACTAACCCGCGCCCTCACACGCACGCTCCCCCTAAAGCGTTGCCGTACCCTCACCTGGACCCTAAACCGTCCCCGTCCCCTAACCCTAACCCTAGCCCGAACCCTAACCCTAACCCTTCCCCGAAGCCTGACCCTCTCCCGTCCCCTAATCCTAACCCGTACGCTAACACTAAACCGCACCTTCACACGCACGCTCCCCCTAAAGCGTTGCCGTACCCTCACCTGGACCCTAAACCGTCCCCGTCCCCTAACCCTAACCCTAGCCCGAACCCTAACCCTAACCCTTCCCCGAAGCCGCACCCTCACTGGTCCCCTAATCCTAACCCGTACGCTAACACTAACCCACGCCCTCACACGCACGCTCCCCCTAAAGCGTTGCCGTACCCTCACCTGGACCCTAAACCGTCCCCGTCCCCTAACCCTAACCCTAGCCCGAACCCTAACTCTAACCCTTCCCCGAAGCCTGACCCTCACCCGTCCCCTAATCCTAACCCGTACGCTAACACTAACCCGCGCCCTCACACGCACGCTCCCCCTAAAGCGTTGCCGTACCCTCACCTGGACCCTAAACCGTCCCCGTTCCTAACCCTAACCCTAGCCCGAACCCTAACCCTAACCCTTCCCCGAAGCCTGACCCTCACCCGTCCCCTAATCCTAACCCGTACGCTAACACTAACCCGCGCCCTCACACGCACGCTCCCCCTAAAGCGTTGCCGTACCCTCACCTGGACCCTAAACCGTCCCCGTCCCCTAACCCTAACCCTTCCCCGAAGCCTGACCATCACCCGTCCCCTAATCCTAACCCGTACGCTAACACTAACCCGCGCCCTCACACGCACGCTCCCCCTAAAGCGTTGCCGTACCCTCACCTGGACCCTAAACCGTCCCCGTCCCCTAACCCTAACCCTAGCCCGAACCCTAACCCTTCCCCGAAGCCTGACCCTCACCCGTGCCCTAATCCTAACCCGTACGCTAACACTAACCCACGCCCTCACACGCACGCTCACCCTAAAGCGTTGCCGTACCCTCACCTGGACCCTAAACAGTCCCCGTCCCCTAACCCTAACCCTAGCCCGAACCCTTACCCTAACCCTTCCCCGAAGCCTGACACTCACCCGTCCCCTAATCCTAACCCGTACGCTAACACTAACCCGCGCCCTCACACGTACGCTCCCCCTAAAGCGTTGCCGTACCCTCACCTGGACCCTAAGCCGTCTCCGTCCCCTAACCTTAACCCTAGCCCAAACCCTAACCCTAACCCTTCCCCGAAGCCTGACCCTCACCCGTCCCCTAATCCTAACCCGTACGCTAACACTAACCCGCGCCCTCACACGCACGCTCCCCCTAAAGCGTTGCCGTACCCTCACCTGGACCCTAAAGCGTCCCCGTCCCCTAACCCTAACCCGAACCCTAACCCTAACCCTTCCCCGAAGCCTGACCCTCACCCGTCCCCTAATCCTAACCCGTACGCTAAACTAACCCGCGCCCTCACACGCACGCTCCCCCTAAAGCGTTGCCGTACCCTCACCTGGACCCTAAACCGTCCCCGTCCCCTAACCCTAACCCTAGCCCGAACCCTAACCCTAACCCTTCCCCGAAGCCTGACCCTCACCCGTCCCATAATCCTAACCCGTACGCTAACACTACCCCGCGCCCTCACACGCACACTCCCCCTAAAGCGTTGCCGTACACTCACCTGGAACCTAAACCGTCCCCATCCCCTAACCCTAACCCTAGCCCGAACCCTAACCCTAACCCTTCCCCGAAGCCTGACCCTCCCCCGGCCCCTAATCCTAACCCGTACGCTAACACTAACCCGCGCCCTCACACGCACGCTCCCCCTAAAGCGTTGCCGTACCCTCACCTAGACCCTAAACCGTCCCCGGTCCTAACCCTAACCCTAGCCCGAACCCTAACCCTAACCCTTCCCCGAAAAATGACCCTCAACCGTCCCCTAATCCTAACCCGTACGCTAACACTAACCCGCGCCCTCACACGCACGCTCCCCCTAAAGCGTTGCCGTACCCTCACCTGGACCCTAAACCGTCCCCGTCCCCTAACCCTAACCCTTCCCCGAAGCCTGACCATCACCCGTCCCCTAATCCTAACCCGTACGCTAACACTAACCCGCGCCCTCACACGCACGCTCCCCCTAAAGCGTTGCCGTACCCTCACCTGGACCCTAAACCGTCCCCGTCCCCTAACCCTAACCCTAGCCCGAACCCTAACCCTTCCCCGAAGCCTGACCCTCACCCGTGCCCTAATCCTAACCCGTACGCTAACACTAACCCACGCCCTCACACGCACGCTCACCCTAAAGCGTTGCCGTACCCTCACCTGGACCCTAAACAGTCCCCGTCCCCTAACCCTAACCCTAGCCCGAACCCTTACCCTAACCCTTCCCCGAAGCCTGACACTCACCCGTCCCCTAATCCTAACCCGTACGCTAACACTAACCCGCGCCCTCACACGTACGCTCCCCCTAAAGCGTTGCCGTACCCTCACCTGGACCCTAAGCCGTCTCCGTCCCCTAACCTTAACCCTAGCCCAAACCCTAACCCTAACCCTTCCCCGAAGCCTGACCCTCACCCGTCCCCTAATCCTAACCCGTACGCTAACACTAACCCGCGCCCTCACACGCACGCTCCCCCTAAAGCGTTGCCGTACCCTCACCTGGACCCTAAAGCGTCCCCGTCCCCTAACCCTAACCCGAACCCTAACCCTAACCCTTCCCCGAAGCCTGACCCTCACCCGTCCCCTAATCCTAACCCGTACGCTAAACTAACCCGCGCCCTCACACGCACGCTCCCCCTAAAGCGTTGCCGTACCCTCACCTGGACCCTAAACCGTCCCCGTCCCCTAACCCTAACCCTAGCCCGAACCCTAACCCTAACCCTTCCCCGAAGCCTGACCCTCACCCGTCCCATAATCCTAACCCGTACGCTAACACTACCCCGCGCCCTCACACGCACACTCCCCCTAAAGCGTTGCCGTACACTCACCTGGAACCTAAACCGTCCCCATCCCCTAACCCTAACCCTAGCCCGAACCCTAACCCTAACCCTTCCCCGAAGCCTGACCCTCCCCCGGCCCCTAATCCTAACCCGTACGCTAACACTAACCCGCGCCCTCACACGCACGCTCCCCCTAAAGCGTTGCCGTACCCTCACCTAGACCCTAAACCGTCCCCGGTCCTAACCCTAACCCTAGCCCGAACCCTAACCCTAACCCTTCCCCGAAAAATGACCCTCAACCGTCCCCTAATCCTAACCCGTACGCTAACACTAACCCGCGCCCTCACACGCACGCTCCCCCTAAAGCGTTGCCGTACCCTCACCTGGACCCTAACCGTCCCCATCCCCTAACCCTAACCCTAGCCCGAACCCTAACCCTAACCCTTCCCCGAAGCCTGACCCTCACACGTCCCCTAATCCTAACCCGTACGCTAACACGAACCCGCGCCCTCACACGCACGCTCCCCCTAAAGCGTTGCCGTACCCTCACCTGGACCCTAAACCGTCCCCGTCCCCTAACCCTAACCCTAGCCCGAACCCTAACGCTAACCCTTCCCCGAAGCCTGACCCTCCCCCGTCCCCTAATCCTATCCCGTACGCTAACACTAACCCGCGCCCTCACACGCACGCTCCCCCTAAAGCGTTGCCGTACCCTCACCTGGACCCTAAACCGTCCCCGGTCCTAACCCTAACCCTAGCCCTAACCCTACCCCTAACCCTTCCCCGAAGCCTGACCCTCACCCGTCCCCTAATCCTAACCCGTACGCTAACACTAACCCGCGCCCTCACACGCACGCTCCCCCTAAAGCGTTGCCGTACCCTCACCTGGACCCTAAACCGTCCCCATCCCCTAACCCTAAACCTAGCCCGAACCCTAACCCTAACCCTTCCCCGAAGCCTGACCCTCACACGTCCCCTAATCCTAACCCGTACGCTAACACGAACCCGCGCCCTCACACGCACGCTCCCCCTAAAGCGTTGCCGTACCCTCACCTGGACCCTAAACCGTCCCCGTCCCCTAACCCTAACCCTAGCCCGAACCCTAACGCTAACCCTTCCCCGAAGCCTGACCCTCCCCCGTCCCCTAATCCTATCCCGTACGCTAACACTAACCCGCGCCCTCACACGCACGCTCCCCCTAAAGCGTTGCCGTACCCTCACCTGGACCCTAAACCGTCCCCGTCCCCTAACCCTAACCCTAACCCTTCCCTGAAGCCTGACCCTCACCCGTCCCCTAATCCTAACCCGTACGCTAACACTAACCCGCACCCTCACACGCACGCTCCCCCTAAAGCGTTGCCGTACACTCACCTGGACCCTAAACCGTCCCCGTCCCCTAAACCTAACCCTAGCCCGAACCCTAACCTAAAAATTTCCCCGAAGCCTGACCCTCACCCGTCCCCTAATCCTAACCCGTACGCTAACACTAACCCGCGCCCTCACACGCACGCTCCCCCTAAAGCGTTGCCGTACCCTCACCTGGACCCTAAACCGTCCCCGTCCCCTATCCCTAACCCTTCCCCGAAGCCTGACCCTCACCCGTCCCCTAATCCTAACCCGTACGCTAACACTAACCCGCGCCCTCACACGCACGCTCCCCCTAAAGCGTTGCCGTACCCTCACCTGGACCCTAAACCGTCCCCGTCCCCTAACCCTAACCCTAGCCCGAACCCTAACCCTTCCCCGAAGCCTGACCCTCACCCGTCCCCTAATCCTAACCCGTACGCTAACACTAACCCGCGCCCTCACACGCACGCTCACCCTAAAGCGTTGCCGTACCCTCACCTGGACCCTAAACCGTCCCCGGTCCTAACCCTAACCCTAGCCCGAACCCTACACCTAACCCTTCCCCGAAGCCTGACCCTCACCCGTCCCCTAATCCTAACCCGTACGCTAACACTAACCCGCGCCATCACACGCACGCTCCCCCTAAAGCGTTGCCGTACCCTCACCTGGACCCTAAACCGTCCCCATCCCCTAAACCTAACCCTAGCCCGAACCCTAACCCTAACCCTTCCCCGAAGCCTGACCCTCTCCCGTCCCCTAATCCTAACCCGTACGCTAACACTAAACCGCACCTTCACACGCACGCTCCCCCTAAAGCGTTGCCGTACCCTCACCTGGACCCTAAACCGTCCCCGTCCCCTAACCCTAACCCTAGCCCGAACCCTAACCCTAACCCTTCCCCGAAGCCGCACCCTCACTGGTCCCCTAATCCTAACCCGTACGCTAACACTAACCCGCGCCCTCACACGCACGCTCCCCCTAAAGCGTTGCCGTACCCTCACCTGGACCCTAAACCGTCCCCGTTCCTAACCCTAACCCTAGCGCGAACCCTAACCCTAACCCTTCCCCGAAGCCTGACCCTCACCCGTCCCCTAATCCTAACCCGTACGCTAACACTAACCCGCGCCCTCACACGCACGCTCCCCCTAAAGCGTTGCCGTACCCTCACCTGGACCCTAAACCGTCCCCGTCCCCTAACCCTAACCCTTCCCCGAAGCCTGACCATCACCCGTCCCCTAATCCTAACCCGTACGCTAACACTAACCCGCGCCCTCACACGCACGCTCCCCCTAAAGCGTTGCCGTACCCTCACCTGGACCCTAAACCGTCCCCGTCCCCTAACCCTAACCCTAGCCCGAACCCTAACCCTTCCCCGAAGCCTGACCCTCACCTGTGCCCTAATCCTAACCCGTACGCTAACACTAACCCACGCCCTCACACGCACGCTCACCCTAAAGCGTTGCCGTACCCTCACCTGGACCCTAAACAGTCCCCGTCCCCTAACCCTAACCCTAGCCCGAACCCTTACCCTAACCCTTCCCCGAAGCCTGACACTCACCCGTCCCCTAATCCTAACCCGTACGCTAACACTAACCCGCGCCCTCACACGTACGCTCCCCCTAAAGCGTTGCCGTACCCTCACCTGGACCCTAAACCGTCTCCGTCCCCTAACCTTAACCCTAGCCCAAACCCTAACCCTAACCCTTCCCCGAAGCCTGACCCTCACCCGTCCCCTAATCCTAACCCGTACGCTAACACTAACCCGCGCCCTCACACGCACGCTCCCCCTAAAGCGTTGCCATACCCTCACCTGGACCCTAAAGCGTCCCCGTCCCCTAACCCTAACCCGAACCCTAACCCTAACCCTTCCCCGAAGCCTGACCCTCACCCGTCCCCTAATCCTAACCCGTACGCTAAACTAACCCGCGCCCTCACACGCACGCTCCCCCTAAAGCGTTGCCGTACCCTCACCTGGACCCTAAACCGTCCCCGTCCCCTAACCCTAACCCTAGCCCGAACCCTAACCCTAACCCTTCCCCGAAGCCTGACCCTCACCCGTCCCATAATCCTAACCCGTACGCTAACACTACCCCGCGCCCTCACACGCACACTCCCCCTAAAGCGTTGCCGTACCCTCACCTGGACCCTAAACCGTCCCCATCCCCTAAACCTAACCCTAGCCCGAACCCTAACCCTAACCCTTCCCCGAAGCCTGACCCTCTCCCGTCCCCTAATCCTAACCCGTACGCTAACACTAAACCGCACCTTCACACGCACGCTCCCCCTAAAGCGTTGCCGTACCCTCACCTGGACCCTAAACCGTCCCCGTCCCCTAACCCTAACCCTAGCCCGAACCCTAACCCTAACCCTTCCCCGAAGCCGCACCCTCACTGGTCCCCTAATCCTAACCCGTACGCTAACACTAACCCGCGCCCTCACACGCACGCTCCCCCTAAAGCGTTGCCGTACCCTCACCTGGACCCTAAACCGTCCCCGTTCCTAACCCTAACCCTAGCCCGAACCCTAACCCTAACCCTTCCCCGAAGCCTGACCCTCACCCGTCCCCTAATCCTAACCCGTACGCTAACACTAACCCGCGCCCTCACACGCACGCTCCCCCTAAAGCGTTGCCGTACCCTCACCTGGACCCTAAACCGTCCCCGTCCCCTAACCCTAACCCTTCCCCGAAGCCTGACCATCACCCGTCCCCTAATCCTAACCCGTACGCTAACACTAACCCGCGCCCTCACACGCACGCTCCCCCTAAAGCGTTGCCGTACCCTCACCTGGACCCTAAACCGTCCCCGTCCCCTAACCCTAACCCTAGCCCGAACCCTAACCCTTCCCCGAAGCCTGACCCTCACCCGTGCCCTAATCCTAACCCGTACGCTAACACTAACCCACGCCCTCACACGCACGCTCACCCTAAAGCGTTGCCGTACCCTCACCTGGACCCTAAACAGTCCCCGTCCCCTAACCCTAACCCTAGCCCGAACCCTTACCCTAACCCTTCCCCGAAGCCTGACACTCACCCGTCCCCTAATCCTAACCCGTACGCTAACACTAACCCGCGCCCTCACACGTACGCTCCCCCTAAAGCGTTGCCGTACCCTCACCTGGACCCTAAACCGTCTCCGTCCCCTAACCTTAACCCTAGCCCAAACCCTAACCCTAACCCTTCCCCGAAGCCTGACCCTCACCCGTCCCCTAATCCTAACCCGTACGCTAACACTAACCCGCGCCCTCACACGCACGCTCCCCCTAAAGCGTTGCCGTACCCTCACCTGGACCCTAAAGCGTCCCCGTCCCCTAACCCTAACCCGAACCCTAACCCTAACCCTTCCCCGAAGCCTGACCCTCACCCGTCCCCTAATCCTAACCCGTACGCTAAACTAACCCGCGCCCTCACACGCACGCTCCCCCTAAAGCGTTGCCGTACCCTCACCTGGACCCTAAACCGTCCCCGTTCCTAACCCTAACCCTAGCCCGAACCCTAACCCTAACCCTTCCCCGAAGCCTGACCCTCACCCGTCCCCTAATCCTAACCCGTACGCTAACACTAACCCGCGCCCTCACACGCACGCTCCCCCTAAAGCGTTGCCGTACCCTCACCTGGACCCTAAACCGTCCCCGTCCCCTAACCCTAACCCTTCCCCGAAGCCTGACCATCACCCGTCCCCTAATCCTAACCCGTACGCTAACACTAACCCGCGCCCTCACACGCACGCTCCCCCTAAAGCGTTGCCGTACCCTCACCTGGACCCTAAACCGTCCCCGTCCCCTAACCCTAACCATAGCCCGAACCCTAACCCTTCCCCGAAGCCTGACCCTCACCCGTGCCCTAATCCTAACCCGTACGCTAACACTAACCCACGCCCTCACACGCACGCTCACCCTAAAGCGTTGCCGTACCCTCACCTGGACCCTAAACAGTCCCCGTCCCCTAACCCTAACCCTAGCCCGAACCCTTACCCTAACCCTTCCCCGAAGCCTGACACTCACCCGTCCCCTAATCCTAACCCGTACGCTAACACTAACCCGCGCCCTCACACGTACGCTCCCCCTAAAGCGTTGCCGTACCCTCACCTGGACCCTAAACCGTCTCCGTCCCCTAACCTTAACCCTAGCCCAAACCCTAACCCTAACCCTTCCCCGAAGCCTGACCCTCACCCGTCCCCTAATCCTAACCCGTACGCTAACACTAACCCGCGCCCTCACACGCACGCTCCCCCTAAAGCGTTGCCGTACCCTCACCTGGACCCTAAAGCGTCCCCGTCCCCTAACCCTAACCCGAACCCTAACCCTAACCCTTCCCCGAAGCCTGACCCTCACCCGTCCCCTAATCCTAACCCGTACGCTAACACTAACCCGCGCCATCACACGCACGCTCCCCCTAAAGCGTTGCCGTACCCTCACCTGGACCCTAAACCGTCCCCATCCCCTAAACCTAACCCTAGCCCGAACCCTAACCCTAACCCTTCCCCGAAGCCTGACCCTCTCCCGTCCCCTAATCCTAACCCGTACGCTAACACTAAACCGCACCTTCACACGCACGCTCCCCCTAAAGCGTTGCCGTACCCTCACCTGGACCCTAAACCGTCCCCGTCCCCTAACCCTAACCCTAGCCCGAACCCTAACCCTAACCCTTCCCCGAAGCCGCACCCTCACTGGTCCCCTAATCCTAACCCGTACGCTAACACTAACCCGCGCCCTCACACGCACGCTCCCCCTAAAGCGTTGCCGTACCCTCACCTGGACCCTAAACCGTCCCCGTTCCTAACCCTAACCCTAGCCCGAACCCTAACCCTAACCCTTCCCCGAAGCCTGACCCTCACCCGTCCCCTAATCCTAACCCGTACGCTAACACTAACCCGCGCCCTCACACGCACGCTCCCCCTAAAGCGTTGCCGTACCCTCACCTGGACCCTAAACCGTCCCCGTCCCCTAACCCTAACCCTTCCCCGAAGCCTGACCATCACCCGTCCCCTAATCCTAACCCGTACGCTAACACTAACCCGCGCCCTCACACGCACGCTCCCCCTAAAGCGTTGCCGTACCCTCACCTGGACCCTAAACCGTCCCCGTCCCCTAACCCTAACCCTAGCCCGAACCCTAACCCTTCCCCGAAGCCTGACCCTCACCCGTGCCCTAATCCTAACCCGTACGCTAACACTAACCCACGCCCTCACACGCACGCTCACCCTAAAGCGTTGCCGTACCCTCACCTGGACCCTAAACAGTCCCCGTCCCCTAACCCTAACCCTAGCCCGAACCCTTACCCTAACCCTTCCCCGAAGCCTGACACTCACCCGTCCCCTAATCCTAACCCGTACGCTAACACTAACCCGCGCCCTCACACGTACGCTCCCCCTAAAGCGTTGCCGTACCCTCACCTGGACCCTAAACCGTCTCCGTCCCCTAACCTTAACCCTAGCCCAAACCCTAACCCTAACCCTTCCCCGAAGCCTGACCCTCACCCGTCCCCTAATCCTAACCCGTACGCTAACACTAACCCGCGCCCTCACACGCACGCTCCCCCTAAAGCGTTGCCGTACCCTCACCTGGACCCTAAAGCGTCCCCGTCCCCTAACCCTAACCCGAACCCTAACCCTAACCCTTCCCCGAAGCCTGACCCTCACCCGTCCCCTAATCCTAACCCGTACGCTAAACTAACCCGCGCCCTCACACGCACGCTCCCCCTAAAGCGTTGCCGTACCCTCACCTGGACCCTAAACCGTCCCCGTCCCCTAACCCTAACCCTAGCCCGAACCCTAACCCTAACCCTTCCCCGAAGCCTGACCCTCACCCGTCCCATAATCCTAACCCGTACGCTAACACTAACCCGCGCCCTCACACGCACGCTCCCCCTAAAGCGTTGCCGTACCCTCACCTGGACCCTAAACCGTCCCCGTTCCTAACCCTAACCCTAGCCCGAACCCTAACCCTAACCCTTCCCCGAAGCCTGACCCTCACCCGTCCCCTAATCCTAACCCGTACGCTAACACTAACCCGCGCCCTCACACGCACGCTCCCCCTAAAGCGTTGCCGTACCCTCACCTGGACCCTAAACCGTCCCCGTCCCCTAACCCTAACCCTTCCCCGAAGCCTGACCATCACCCGTCCCCTAATCCTAACCCGTACGCTAACACTAACCCGCGCCCTCACACGCACGCTCCCCCTAAAGCGTTGCCGTACCCTCACCTGGACCCTAAACCGTCCCCGTCCCCTAACCCTAACCCTAGCCCGAACCCTAACCCTTCCCCGAAGCCTGACCCTCACCTGTGCCCTAATCCTAACCCGTACGCTAACACTAACCCACGCCCTCACACGCACGCTCACCCTAAAGCGTTGCCGTACCCTCACCTGGACCCTAAACAGTCCCCGTCCCCTAACCCTAACCCTAGCCCGAACCCTTACCCTAACCCTTCCCCGAAGCCTGACACTCACCCGTCCCCTAATCCTAACCCGTACGCTAACACTAACCCGCGCCCTCACACGTACGCTCCCCCTAAAGCGTTGCCGTACCCTCACCTGGACCCTAAACCGTCTCCGTCCCCTAACCTTAACCCTAGCCCAAACCCTAACCCTAACCCTTCCCCGAAGCCTGACCCTCACCCGTCCCCTAATCCTAACCCGTACGCTAACACTAACCCACGCCCTCACACGCACGCTCCCCCTAAAGCGTTGCCGTACCCTCACCTGGACCCTAAAGCGTCCCCGTCCCCTAACCCTAACCCGAACCCTAACCCTAACCCTTCCCCGAAGCCTGACCCTCACCCGTCCCCTAATCCTAACCCGTACGCTAAACTAACCCGCGCCCTCACACGCACGCTCCCCCTAAAGCGTTGCCGTACCCTCACCTGGACCCTAAACCGTCCCCGTCCCCTAACCCTAACCCTAGCCCGAACCCTAACCCTAACCCTTCCCCGAAGCCTGACCCTCACCCGTCCCATAATCCTAACCCGTACGCTAACACTACCCCGCGCCCTCACACGCACACTCCCCCTAAAGCGTTGCCGTACACTCACCTGGAACCTAAACCGTCCCCATCCCCTAACCCTAACCCTAGCCCGAACCCTAACCCTAACCCTTCCCCGAAGCCTGACCCTCCCCCGGCCCCTAATCCTAACCCGTACGCTAACACTAACCCGCGCCCTCACACGCACGCTCCCCCTAAAGCGTTGCCGTACCCTCACCTAGACCCTAAACCGTCCCCGGTCCTAACCCTAACCCTAGCCCGAACCCTAACCCTAACCCTTCCCCGAAAAATGACCCTCAACCGTCCCCTAATCCTAACCCGTACGCTAACACTAACCCGCGCCCTCACACGCACGCTCCCCCTAAAGCGTTGCCGTACCCTCACCTGGACCCTAACCGTCCCCATCCCCTAACCCTAACCCTAGCCCGAACCCTAACCCTAACCCTTCCCCGAAGCCTGACCCTCACACGTCCCCTAATCCTAACCCGTACGCTAACACGAACCCGCGCCCTCACACGCACGCTCCCCCTAAAGCGTTGCCGTACCCTCACCTGGACCCTAAACCGTCCCCGTCCCCTAACCCTAACCCTAGCCCGAACCCTAACGCTAACCCTTCCCCGAAGCCTGACCCTCCCCCGTCCCCTAATCCTATCCCGTACGCTAACACTAACCCGCGCCCTCACACGCACGCTCCCCCTAAAGCGTTGCCGTACCCTCACCTGGACCCTAAACCGTCCCCGGTCCTAACCCTAACCCTAGCCCTAACCCTACCCCTAACCCTTCCCCGAAGCCTGACCCTCACCCGTCCCCTAATCCTAACCCGTACGCTAACACTAACCCGCGCCCTCACACGCACGCTCCCCCTAAAGCGTTGCCGTACCCTCACCTGGACCCTAAACCGTCCCCATCCCCTAACCCTAAACCTAGCCCGAACCCTAACCCTAACCCTTCCCCGAAGCCTGACCCTCACACGTCCCCTAATCCTAACCCGTACGCTAACACGAACCCGCGCCCTCACACGCACGCTCCCCCTAAAGCGTTGCCGTACCCTCACCTGGACCCTAAACCGTCCCCGTCCCCTAACCCTAACCCTAGCCCGAACCCTAACGCTAACCCTTCCCCGAAGCCTGACCCTCCCCCGTCCCCTAATCCTATCCCGTACGCTAACACTAACCCGCGCCCTCACACGCACGCTCCCCCTAAAGCGTTGCCGTACCCTCACCTGGACCCTAAACCGTCCCCGTCCCCTAACCCTAACCCTAACCCTTCCCTGAAGCCTGACCCTCACCCGTCCCCTAATCCTAACCCGTACGCTAACACTAACCCGCACCCTCACACGCACGCTCCCCCTAAAGCGTTGCCGTACACTCACCTGGACCCTAAACCGTCCCCGTCCCCTAAACCTAACCCTAGCCCGAACCCTAACCTAAAAATTTCCCCGAAGCCTGACCCTCACCCGTCCCCTAATCCTAACCCGTACGCTAACACTAACCCGCGCCCTCACACGCACGCTCCCCCTAAAGCGTTGCCGTACCCTCACCTGGACCCTAAACCGTCCCCGTCCCCTATCCCTAACCCTTCCCCGAAGCCTGACCCTCACCCGTCCCCTAATCCTAACCCGTACGCTAACACTAACCCGCGCCCTCACACGCACGCTCCCCCTAAAGCGTTGCCGTACCCTCACCTGGACCCTAAACCGTCCCCGTCCCCTAACCCTAACCCTAGCCCGAACCCTAACACTTCCCCGAAGCCTGACCCTCACCCGTCCCCTAATCCTAACCCGTACGCTAACACTAACCCGCGCCCTCACACGCACGCTCACCCTAAAGCGTTGCCGTACCCTCACCTGGACCCTAAACCGTCCCCGGTCCTAACCCTAACCCTAGCCCGAACCCTACACCTAACCCTTCCCCGAAGCCTGACCCTCACCCGTCCCCTAATCCTAACCCGTACGCTAACACTAACCCGCGCCATCACACGCACGCTCCCCCTAAAGCGTTGCCGTACCCTCACCTGGACCCTAAACCGTCCCCATCCCCTAAACCTAACCCTAGCCCGAACCCTAACCCTAACCCTTCCCCGAAGCCTGACCCTCACACGTCCCCTAATCCTAACCCGTACGCTAACACGAACCCGCGCCCTCACACGCACGCTCCCCCTAAAGCGTTGCCGTACCCTCACCTGGACCCTAAACCGTCCCCGTCCCCTAACCCTAACCCTAGCCCGAACCCTAACCCTAACCCTTCCCCGAAACCTGACCCTCACCCGTCCCCTAATCCTAACCCGTACGTTAACACTACCCCGCGCCCTCACACGCACGCTTCCCCTAAAGCGTTGCCGTACCCTCACCTGGACCCTAAACCGTCCCCGTCCCCTAACCCTAACCCTAGCCCGAACCCTAACCCCAACCCTTCCCCGAAACCTGACCCTCACCCGTCCCCTAATCCTAACCCGTACGCTAACACTAACCCACACCCTCACACGCACGCTCCCCCTAAAACGTTGCCGTACCCTCACCTGGACCCTAAACCGTCCCCATCCCCTAACCCTACGCCTAGCCTGAACCCTAACCCTAACACTTCCCCGAAGCCTGACCCTCGCCCGTACCCTAATCCTAACCCGTACGCTAACACTAACCCACACCCTCACACGCACGCCCCCCCTAAAACGTTGCCGTACCCTCACCTGGACCCTAAACCGTCCCCATCCCCTAACCCTACGCCTAGCCTGAACCCTAACCCTAACCCTTCCCCGAAGCCTGACCCTCACCCGTCCCTTAATCCATACCCGTACACTGATAATAACCCGCGCCCTCACACGCACGCTCCACCTAAAGCGTTGCCGTACCCTCACCTGGACCCTAAACCGTCCCCGTCCCCTAACCCTAACCCTAGCCCGAACCCTAACCCTAACCCTTCCCCGAAACCTGACCCTCACCCGTCCCCTAATCCTAACCCGTACGCTAACACTAACCCGCGCCCTCACACGCACGCTCCCCCTAAAGCGTTGCCTTACCCTCACCTGGACCCTAAACAGTCCCCGTCCCCTAACCCTAACCCTAGCCCGAACCCTAACCCTAACCCTTCCCCGAAGCCTGACCCTCACCCGTCCCGTAATCCTAACACTACGCTAACACTAACCCGCGCCCTCACACGCACGCTCCCCCTAAAGCGTTGCCGTACCCTCACCTGGACCCTAAACCGTCCCCGGTCCTAACCCTAACCCTAGCCCGAACCCTAACCCTAACACTTCCCCGAAGCCTGACCCTCACCCGTCCCCTAATCCTAACCCGTACGCTAACACTAACCCGCGCCCTCACACGCACGCTCCCCCTAAAGCGTTGCCGTACCCTCACCTGGACCCTAACCGTACCCATCCCCTAACCCTAACCCTAGCCCGAACCCTAACCCTAACCCTTCCCCGAAGCCTGACCCTCACACGTCCCCTAATCCTAACCCGTACGCTAACACGAACCCGCGCCCTCACACGCACGTTCCCCCTAAAGCGTTGCCGTACCCTCACCTGGACCCTAAACCGTCCCCGTCCCCTAACCCTAACCCTAGCCCGAACCCTAACGCTAACCCTTCCCCGAAGCCTGACCCTCCCCCGTCCCCTAATCCTAACCCGTAGGCTAACACTAACCCGCGCCCTCACACGCACGCTCCCCCTAAAGCGTTGCCGTACCCTCACCTGGACCCTAAACCGTCCCCGGTCCTAACCCTAACCCTAGCCCGAACTCTACACCTAACCCTTCCCCGAAGCCTGACCCTCACCCGTCCCCTAATCCTAACCCGTACGCTAACACTAACCCGCGCCCTCACACGCACGCTCCCCCTAAAGCGTTGCCGTACCCTCACCTGGACCCTAAACCGTCCCCATCCCCTAACCCTAACCCTAGCCCGAACCCTAACCCTAACCCTTCCCCGAAGTCTGACCCTCACCCGTCCCCTAATCCTAAGCCGTACGCTAACACTAACGCGCGCCCTCACACGCACGCTACACCTAAAGCGTTGCCGTACCCTCACCTGGACCCTAAACCGTCCCCGTCCCCTAACCCTAACCCTAGCCCGAACCCTAACCCAAAAATTTCCCCGAAGCCTGACCCTCACCCGTCCCCTAATCCTAACCCGTACGCTAACACTAACCCGCGCCCTCACACGCACGCTCCCCCTAAGGCGTTGCCGTACCCTCTCCTGGACCCTAAACCGTCCCCGGTCCTAACCCTAACCCTAGCCCGAACTCTACCCCTAACCCTTCCCCGAAGCCTGACCCTCACCCGTACCCTAATCCTAACCCGTACGCTAACACTAACCCGCGCCCTCACACGCACGCTCCCCCTAAAGCGTTGCCGTACCCTCACCTGGACCCTAAACCGTCCCCATCCCCTAACCCTAACCCTAGCCCGAACCCTAACCCTAACCCTTCCCCGAAGCCTGACCCTCACACGTCCCCTAATCCTAACCCGTACGCTAACACGAACCCGCGCCCTCACACGCACGCTCCCCCTAAAGCGTTGCCGTACCCTCACCTGGACCCTAAACCGTCCCCGTCCCCTAACCCTAACCCTAACCCTTCCCCGAAGCCTGACCCTCACCCGTCCCCTAATCCTAACCCTTACACTAACACTAACCCGCACCCTCACACGCACGCTCCCCCTAAAGCGTTGCCGTACACTCACCTGGACCCTAAACCGTCCCCGTCCCCTAAACCTAACCCTAGCCCGAACCCTAACCCTAACCCTTCCCCGAAGCCTGACACTCACCCGTCCCCTAATCCTAAGCCGTACGCTAACACTAACGCGCGCCCTCACACGCACGCTCCCCCTAAAGCGTTGCTGTACCCTCACCTGGACCCTAAACCGTCCCCGTCCCCTAACCCTAACCCTAGCCCGAACCCTAACCCAAAAATTTCCCCGAAGCCTGACCCTCACCCGTCCCCTAATCCTAACCCGTACGCTAACACTAACCCGCGCCCTCACACGCACGCTCCCCCTAAAGCGTTTCCGTACCCTCACCTGGACCCTAAACCGTCCCCGTCCCCTAACCCTAACCCTTCCCCGAAGCCTGACCCTCACCCGTCCCCTAATCCTAACCCGTACGCTAACACTAACCCGCGCCCTCACACGCACGCTCCCCCTAAAGCGTTGCCGTACCCTCACCTGGACCCTAAACCGTCCCCGTCCCCTAACCCTAACCCTAGCCCGAACCCTAGCCCTTCCCCGAAGCCTGACCCTCACCCGTCCCCTAATCCTAACCCGTACGCTAACACTAACCCGCGCCCTAACACGCACGCTCACCCTAAAGCATTGCCGTACCCTCACCTGGACCCTAAACCGTCCCCGTCCCCTAACCCTAACCCTATCCCGAACCCTTACCCTAACCCTTCCCCGAAGCCTGACCCTCACCCGTCCCCTAATCCTAACCCGTACGCTAACACAAACCCGCGCCCTCACACGTACGCTCCCCCTAAAGCGTTGCCGTACCCTCACCTGGACCCTAAACCGTCCCCGTCCCCTAACCCTAACCCTAGCCCAAACCCTAACCCTAACCCTTCCCCGAAGCCTGACCCTCACCCGTCCCCTAATCCTAACCCGTACGCTAACACTAACCCGCGCCCTAACACGCACGCTCCCCCTAAAGCATTGCCGTACCCTCACCTGGACCCTAAACCGTCCCCGTCCCCTAACCCTAACCCTAGCCCGAACCCTTACCCTAACCCTTCCCCGAAGCCTGACCCTCACCCGTCCCCTAATCCTAACCCGTACGCTAACACTAACCCGCGCCCTCACACGTACGCTCCCCCTAAAGCGTTGCCGTACCCTCACCTGGACCCTAAACCGTCCCCGTCCCCTAACCCTAACCCTAGCCCGAACCCTAACCCTAACCCTTCCCCGAAGCCTGACCCTCACCCGTCCCCTAATCCTAACCCGTACGATAACACTAACCCGCGCCCTCACACGCACGCTCCCCCTAAAGCGTTGCCGTACCCTCACCTGGACCCTAAACCGTCCCCGTCCCCTAACCCTAACCCTAACCCTTCCCCGAAGCCTGACCCTCACCCGTCCCCTAATCCTAACCCGTACGCTAAACTAACCCGCGCCCTCACACGCACGCTCCCCCTAAAGCGTTGCCGTACCCTCACCTGGACCCTAAACCGTCCCCGTCCCCTAACCCTAACCCTAGCCCGAACCCTAACCCTAACCCTTCCCCGAAGCCTGACCCTCACCCGTCCCATAATCCTAACCCGTACGCTAACACTACCCCGCGCCCTCACACGCACGCTCCCCCTAAAGCGTTGCCGTACACTCACCTGGACCCTAAACCGTCCCCGGTCCTAACCCTAACCCTAGCCCGAACCCTAACCCTAACCCTTCCCCGAAGCCTGACCCTGAACCGTCCCCTAATCCTAACCCGTACGCTAACACTAACCCGCGCCCTCACACGCACGCTCCCCCTAAAGCGTTGCCGTACCCTCACCTGGACCCTAACCGTCCCCATCCCCTAACCCTAACCCTAGCCCGAACCCTAACCCTAACCCTTCCCCGAAGCCTGACCCTCACACGTCCCCTAATCCTAACCCGTACGCTAACACTAACCCGCGCCCTCACACGCACGCTCTCCCTAAAGCGATGCCGTACCCTCACCTGGACCCTAAACCGTCCCCGTCCCCTAACCCTAACGCTAGCCCGAACCCTACCCCTAACCCTTCCCCGAAGCCTGACCCTCACCCGTCCCCTAAACCTAACCCGTACGCTAACACTAACCCGCGCCCTCACACGCACACTCCCCCTAAAGCGTTGCCGTACCCTCACCTGGACCCTAAACCGTCCCCATCCCCTAACCCTAACCCTAGCCCGAACCCTAACCCTAACCCTTCCCCGAAGCCTGACCGTCACCCGTCCCCTAATCCTAACCCGTACGCTAACACGAACCCGCGCCCTCACACGCACGCTCCCCCTAAAGCGTTGCCGTACCCTCACCTGGACCCTAAACCGTCCCCGTCCCCTAACCCGAACCCTAACCCTAACCCTTCCCCGAAGCCTGACCCTCGCCCGTCCCCTAATCCTAACCCGTACGCTAACACTAACCCGCGCCCTCACACGCACGCTCCCCCTAAAGCGTTGCCGTACCCTCACCTGGACCCTAAACCGTCCCCGTCCCCTAACCCTAACCCTAGCCCGAACCCTAACCCTAACCGTTCCCCGAAGCCTGACCCTCACCCGTCCCTTAATCCATACCCGTACACTGACACTAACCCGCGCCCTCACACGCACGCTCCTCCTAAAGCGTTGCCGTACCCTCCCCTGGACCCTAAACCGTCCCCGTCCCCTAACCCTAACCCTAGCCCTAACCCTAACCCTAACCCTTCCCCGAAGCCTGACCCTCACCCGTCCCCTAATCCTAACCCGTACGCTAACACTAACCCGCGCTCTCACACGCACGCTCCCCCTAAAGCGTTGCCGTACCCGCACCTGGACCCTAAACCGTCCCCGTCCCCTAACCCTAGCCCGAACCCTAACCCTAACCCTTCCCCGAAGCCTGACCCTCACCCGTCCCCTAATCCTAACCCGTACGCTAACACTAACCCGCACCCTCACACGCACGCTCCCCCTAAAGCATTGCCGTACCCTCACCTGGACCCTAAACCATCCCCGTCCCCTAACCCTAACCCTAGCCCGAACCTTAACCCTAACCCTTCCCCGAAACCTGACCCTCACCCGTCCCCTAATCCTAACCCGTACGCTAACACTAACCCGCGCCCTCACACTCACGCTCCCCCTAAAACTTTGCCGTCCCCTCACCTGGACCCTAAACCGTCCCCGTCCCCTAACCCTAACCCTAGCCCGAACCCTAACCCTAACCCTTCCCCGAAGCCTGACCCTCACCCGTCCCCTAATCCTAACCCGTACGCTAACACTACCCCGCGCCCTCACACGCACGCTCACCCTAAAGCGTTGCCATACCCTCACCTGGACCCTAAACCGTCCCCGTCCCCTAACCCTAACCCTAGCCCGAAACCTAACCCTAACCTTTACCCGAAACCTGACCCTCACACGTCCCCTAATGCTAACCCGTACGCTAACACTAACCCGCGCCCTCACACGCACGCTCCCCCTAAAGCGTTGCCGTACCCTCACCTGGTCCCTAAACCGTCCCCGTCCCCTAACCCTAACCCTAGCCCGAACCCTAACCCTAACCCTTCCCCGAAGCCTGACCCTCACCCGTCCCCTAATCCTAACCCGTACGCTAACACTAACCCGCACCCTCACACGTACGCTCCCCCTAAAGCGTTGCCGTACCCTCACCTGGACCCTAAACCGTCCCCGTCCCCTAACCCTAGCCCAAACCCTAACCCTAACCCTTCCCCGAAGCCTGACCCTCACCCGTCCCCTAATCCTAACCCGTACGCTAACACTAACCCGCGCCCTCACACGCACGCTCCCCGTAAAGCATTGCCATACCCTCACCTGGACCTTAAACTGTCCCCGTCCCCTAACCCTAACCCTAGCCCGAACCGTAAACCTAACCCTTCCCCGAAGCCTGACCCTTACCCATCCCCTAATCCTAACCCGTACGATAACACTAACCCGCACCCTCACACGCACGCTCCCCCTAAAGCGTTGCCGTACCCTCACCTGGACCCTAAACCGTCCCCGTCCCCTAACCCTAACCCTAGCGCGAACCCTAACCCTAACACTTCCCCGAAGCCTGACCCTCACCCGTCCCCTAATCCTAACCCGTACGCTAACACTAACCCACGCCCTCACACGCACGCTCCCCCTAAAGCGTTGCCGTACCCTCACCTGGACCCTAAACTGTCCCCGTCCCCTAACCCTAACCCTAGCCCGAACCCTAACCCTAACCCTTCCCCGAAGCCTGACCCTCACCCGTCCCCTAATCGTAACCCGTACGCTAACACTAACCCACGCCCTCACACGCACGCTCCCCCTAAAGCGTTGCCATACCCTCACCTGGACCCTAAACCGTCCCCGTCCCCTAACCCTAACCCTAGCCCGAACCCTAACCCTAACCCTTCCCCGAAGCCTGACCCTCACCCGTCCCCTAATCCTAACCCGTACGCTAACACTAACCCGCGCCCTCACACGCACGCTCCCCCTAAAGCGTTGCCGTACCCTCACCTGGACCCTAAACCATCCCCATCCTCTAACCCTAACCCTAGCCCGAACCCTAACCCTAACCCTTCCCCGAAGCCTGACCCTCACCCGTCCCCTAATCCTAACCCGTACGCTAACACTAACCCACGTCCTCACACGCACGCTCCCCCTAAAGCGTTGCCGTACCCTCACCTGGACCCTAAACCGTCCCCGTCCCCTAACCCTAACCCTAGCCCGAACCCTAACCCTAACCCTTCCCCGAAGCCTGACCCTCACCCGTCCCCTAATCCTAACCCGTACGCTAACACGAACCTGCGCCCTCACACGCACGCTCCCCCTAAAGCGTTGCCGTACCCTCACCTGGACCCTAAACCGTCCCCGTCCCCTAACCCTAACCCTAGCCCGAACCCTAACCCTAACCCTTCCCCGAAGCCTGACCCTCACCTGTCCCCTAATCCTAAACCGTACGCTAACACTAACCCGTGCCCTCACACGTACGCTCCCCCTAAAGCGTTGCCGTACCCTCCCCTGGACCCTAAACCGTCCCCGTCCCCTAACCCTAAGCCTAGTCCGAACCCTAACCCTAACCCTTCCCCGAAGCCTGACCCTCACCTGTCCCCTAATCCTAACCCGTACGCTAAAACTAACCTGCGCGCTCACACGTACGCTCCCCCTAAAGCATTGCTGTACCCTCCCCTGGACCCTAAACCGTCCTCGTCCCCTAACCCTAACCCTAGCCCGAACCCTAACCCTAACCCTTCCCCGAAGCCTGACCCTCACCCGTCCCCTAATCCTAACCCGTACGCTAAACTAACCCGCGCCCTCACACGCACGCTCCCCCTAAAGCGTTGCCGTACCCTCACCTGGACCCTAAACCGTCCCCGTCCCCTAACCCTAACCCTAGCCCGAACCCTAACCCTAACCCTTCCCCGAAGCCTGACCCTCACCCGTCCCATAATCCTAACCCGTACGCTAACACTACCCCGCGCCCTCACACGCACGCTCCCCCTAAAGCGTTGCCGTACACTCACCTGGACCCTAAACCGTCCCCGGTCCTAACCCTAACCCTAGCCCGAACCCTAACCCTAACCCTTCCCCGAAGCCTGACCCTGAACCGTCCCCTAATCCTAACCCGTACGCTAACACTAACCCGCGCCCTCACACGCACGCTCCCCCTAAAGCGTTGCCGTACCCTCACCTGGACCCTAACCGTCCCCATCCCCTAACCCTAACCCTAGCCCGAACCCTAACCCTAACCCTTCCCCGAAGCCTGACCCTCACACGTCCCCTAATCCTAACCCGTACGCTAACACGAACCCGCGCCCTCACACGCACGCTCCCCCTAAAGCGTTGCCATACCCTCACCTGGACCCTAAACCGTCCCCGTCCCCTAACCCTAACCCTAGCCCGAACCCTAACGCTAACTCTTCCCCGAAGCCTGACCCTCACCCGTCCCCTAATCCTAACCCGTACGCTAACACTAACCCGCGCCCTCACACGCACGCTCTCCCTAAAGCGATGCCGTACCCTCACCTGGACCCTAAACCGTCCCCGTCCCCTAACCCTAACGCTAGCCCGAACCCTACCCCTAACCCTTCCCCGAAGCCTGACCCTCACCCGTCCCCTAAACCTAACCCGTACGCTAACACTAACCCGCGCCCTCACACGCACACTCCCCCTAAAGCGTTGCCGTACCCTCACCTGGACCCTAAACCGTCCCCATCCCCTAACCCTAACCCTAGCCCGAACCCTAACCCTAACCCTTCCCCGAAGCCTGACCGTCACCCGTCCCCTAATCCTAACCCGTACGCTAACACGAACCTGCGCCCTCACACGCACGCTCCCCCTAAAGCGTTGCCGTACCCTCACCTGGACCCTAAACCGTCCCCGTCCCCTAACCCTAACCCTAGCCCGAACCCTAACCCTAACCCTTCCCCGAAGCCTGACCCTCGCCCGTCCCCTAATCCTAACCCGTACGCTAACACTAACCCGCGCCCTCACACGCACGCTCCCCCTAAAGCGTTGCCGTACCCTCACCTGGACCCTAAACCGTCCCCGTCCCCTAACCCTAACCCTAGCCCGAACCCTAACCCTAACCGTTCCCCGAAGCCTGACCCTCACCCGTCCCTTAATCCATACCCGTACACTGACACTAACCCGCGCCCTCACACGCACGCTCCTCCTAAAGCGTTGCCGTACCCTCCCCTGGACCCTAAACCGTCCCCGTCCCCTAACCCTAACCCTAGCCCTAACCCTAACCCTAACCCTTCCCCGAAGCCTGACCCTCACCCGTCCCCTAATCCTAACCCGTACGCTAACACTAACCCGCGCTCTCACACGCACGCTCCCCCTAAAGCGTTGCCGTACCCGCACCTGGACCCTAAACCGTCCCCGTCCCCTAACCCTAACCCTAGCCCGAACCCTAACCCTAACCCTTCCCCGAAGCCTGACCCTCACCCGTCCCCTAATCCTAACCCGTACGCTAACACTAACCCGCACCCTCACACGCACGCTCCCCCTAAAGCATTGCCGTACCCTCACCTGGACCCTAAACCATCCCCGTCCCCTAACCCTAACCCTAGCCCGAACCTTAACCCTAACCCTTCCCCGAAACCTGACCCTCACCCGTCCCCTAATCCTAACCCGTACGCTAACACTAACCCGCGCCCTCACACTCACGCTCCCCCTAAAACTTTGCCGTCCCCTCACCTGGACCCTAAACCGTCCCCGTCCCCTAACCCTAACCCTAGCCCGAACCCTAACCCTAACCCTTCCCCAAAGCCTGACCCTCACCCGTCCCCTAATCCTAACCCGTACGCTAACACTACCCCGCGCCCTCACACGCACGCTCACCCTAAAGCGTTGCCGTACCCTCACCTGGACCCTAAACCGTCCCCGTCCCCTAACCCTAACCCTAGCCCGAAACCTAACCCTAACCTTTACCCGAAACCTGACCCTCACACGTCCCCTAATGCTAACCCGTACGCTAACACTAACCCGCGCCCTCACACGCACGCTCCCCCTAAAGCGTTGCCGTACCCTCACCTGGTCCCTAAACCGTCCCCGTCCCCTAACCCTAACCCTAGCCCGAACCCTAACCCTAACCCTTCCCCGAAGCCTGACCCTCACCCGTCCCCTAATCCTAACCCGTACGCTAACACTAACCCGCACCCTCACACGTACGCTCCCCCTAAAGCGTTGCCGTACCCTCACCTGGACCCTAAACCGTCCCCGTCCCCTAACCCTAGCCCAAACCCTAACCCTAACCCTTCCCCGAAGCCTGACCCTCACCCGTCCCCTAATCCTAACCCGTACGCTAACACTAACCCGCGCCCTCACACGCACGCTCCCCGTAAAGCATTGCCATACCCTCACCTGGACCTTAAACTGTCCCCGTCCCCTAACCCTAACCCTAGCCGAACCGTAAACCTAACCCTTCCCCGAAGCCTGACCCTTACCCATCCCCTAATCCTAACCCGTACGATAACACTAACCCGCACCCTCACACGCACGCTCCCCCTAAAGCGTTGCCGTACCCTCACCTGGACCCTAAACCGTCCCCGTCCCCTAACCCTAACCCTAGCGCGAACCCTAACCCTAACACTTCCCCGAAGCCTGACCCTCACCCGTCCCCTAATCCTAACCCGTACGCTAACACTAACCCACGCCCTCACACGCACGCTCCCCCTAAAGCGTTGCCGTACCCTCACCTGGACCCTAAACTGTCCCCGTCCCCTAACCCTAACCCTAGCCCGAACCCTAACCCTAACCCTTCCCCGAAGCCTGACCCTCACCCGTCCCCTAATCGTAACCCGTACGCTAACACTAACCCACGCCCTCACACGCACGCTCCCCCTAAAGCGTTGCCATACCCTCACCTGGACCCTAAACCGTCCCCGTCCCCTAACCCTAACCCTAGCCCGAACCCTAACCCTAACCCTTCCCCGAAGCCTGACCCTCACCCGTCCCCTAATCCTAACCCGTACGCTAACACTAACCCGCGCCCTCACACGCACGCTCCCCCTAAAGCGTTGCCGTACCCTCACCTGGACCCTAAACCATCCCCATCCTCTAACCCTAACCCTAGCCCGAACCCTAACCCTAACCCTTCCCCGAAGCCTGACCCTCACCCGTCCCCTAATCCTAACCCGTACGCTAACACTAACCCACGTCCTCACACGCACGCTCCCCCTAAAGCGTTGCCGTACCCTCACCTGGACCCTAAACCGTCCCCGTCCCCTAACCCTAACCCTAGCCCGAACCCTAACCCTAACCCTTCCCCGAAGCCTGACCCTCACCCGTCCCCTAATCCTAACCCGTACGCTAACACGAACCTGCGCCCTCACACGCACGCTCCCCCTAAAGCGTTGCCGTACCCTCACCTGGACCCTAAACCGTCCCCGTCCCCTAACCCTAACCCTAGCCCGAACCCTAACCCTAACCCTTCCCCGAAGCCTGACCCTCACCTGTCCCCTAATCCTAAACCGTACGCTAACACTAACCCGTGCCCTCACACGTACGCTCCCCCTAAAGCGTTGCCGTACCCTCCCCTGGACCCTAAACCGTCCCCGTCCCCTAACCCTAAGCCTAGTCCGAACCCTAACCCTAACCCTTCCCCGAAGCCTGACCCTCACCTGTCCCCTAATCCTAACCCGTACGCTAAAACTAACCTGCGCGCTCACACGTACGCTCCCCCTAAAGCGTTGCTGTACCCTCCCCTGGACCCTAAACCGTCCTCGTCCCCTAACCCTAACCCTAGCCCGAACCCTAACCCTAACCCTTCCCCGAAGCCTGACCCTCACCCGTCCCGTAATTCTAACCCGTACGCTAACACTAACCCGCGCCCTCACACGTACGCGCCCCCTAAAGCGTTGCCGTACCCTCCCCTGGACCCTAAACCGTCCCCATCCCCTAACCCTAACACTAGCCCTAACCCTAACTCTAACCCTTCCCCGAAGCGTGACCCTCACCCGTCCCCTAATCCTAACCCGTACGCTAACACTAACCCGCGCCCTCACACGTACGCGCCCCCTAAAGCGTTGCCGTACCCTCCCCTGGACCCAAAACCGTCCCCGTCCCCTAACCCTAACCCTAGCCCGAACCCTAATCCTAACCCTTCCCCGAAGCCTGACCCTCACCCGTCCCCTAACTCGTACGCGAACACTAACCCGCGCCCTCACACGTACGCTCCCCCTAAAGCGTTGTCGTACCCTCCCCTGGACCCTAAACCGTCCCTGTCCCCTAACCCTAACCCTAGCCCGAACCCTAACCCTAAGCCTTCCCCGAAGCCTGACCCTCACCCGTCCCCTAATCCTAACCCGTACGCTAACACTAACCCGCGCCCTCACACGTACGCTCCCCCTAAAGCGTTGCCGTATCCTCCCCTGGACCCTAAACCGTCCCCGTCCCCTAACCCTAGCCCGAACCCTAACCCTAACCCTTCCCCGAAGCCTGACCCTCACCCGTCCCCTAATGCTAACCCGTACGCTAACACTAACCCACGCCCTCACACGTACACTCCCCTAAAGCGTTGCCGTACCCTCCCCTGGATCCTAAACCGTCCCCGTCCCCTAACCCTAACCCTAGCCCGAACCCTAACCCTAACCCGTCCCCTAACCCATGTCCTAATCCTAACCCGTACGTTAACACTAACCCGCGCCCTCACACCTACACTCCCCCTAACGCGTTGTCGTACCCTCACCTGGACCCTAAACCGTTCCTGTCCCCTAACCCTAACCCTAACCCTATCCCTTACCTGAAGCCTTACCCTAACCCGTCCCCTAATCCTAACCCGTACGCTGACACTAACCCGTGCCCTCACACTTACGCTCACACTACACCATTGTCGTACCCTAACCTGTACCCTAAATCGTCCCCTAACCCTAACCCTAACCCTTACCCGAAGCCTTACCCTAACCCCTCTCCTAATCCTAACCTGTACGCTAACACTAACCCGTGCCCTCACACGTATGCTCACCCTAAACCGTTGTCGGACCCTAACCTGTACCCTATACCGTCCCCGTCCCTTAACCTTAACCCTAACCCTTACCCAAAGCCTTACTGTAACCCGTCACCTAATCCTAGCCGATACGCTAACACTAACCCGTATCCTAACACGTACGCTCATCCTAAACCATTGTCGCGCCCTAACCTGTACCCTAAACTGTCCCTCTCCCCTAACCCTAACCCTAACCCTAACCCTTACCTGAAGCCTTACCCTCACCCGTCCCCTAATCCTTACCCGTACGCTAACACTAAATCTTACCCTTACATGTACGCTATACCTAAACCGTTGTCGTACCCTAACCTGTACCCTAAACCATCCCCGTTCCCTAACCATAACCCTAACCCGAAACATTACCCTAACACTTACCCTAATCCTAAACGGTACACTAACACTGACCTGTACCCTAACACTTTCGCTCACCCTAAACCATTGTCGCATCCTAAAGCATACCCGTTCCCTAATGCTAACCTTAACCCTAACCCTAAACCCACTTATAGCACTATAGCTCAGGAAAATTAAAATAACAAGAAACAACCACTGCAAAGTTTAGGGCTGCTCTGTTTACAAGAGCCTCGACTACGGTACAAATTAAATATCCTTGAAAGAGAGAAATGGATAAAGAAGTTTTCGTACTTACGTACAATGGAATATCACTCAACAATGAAATCAATGTCGTCAGGCCCGTACAAGCATAATGAATGGATTTAGGTACGATGATTCAAAGGAAATAAGTCACACAGAAAAAGAAACTTATCATAAGATATCATTTATAGAGGGAATGTAAACTTGGCTACACATGAACTGAATTACAAAACAGAACAGAGTCTCACATTTAGAAAACAAACTTATGCTTTCTTAAGGGGAATGGTGAGTTGGGGTGCTGCGTAAAACCAGAGATTGAAATTAGCACAGATACTATTCCATAAGCCAAATATATAATAGACAAGATATACTCCTTGCTCAACGAATTAGACTCAACACCACCTATTCACCGCAGAGGAATATATCTGACAATAAGAATATTAAAACATATGTATCTATATGTCTCTGTAAGAGAATCAAGTGTGTGTAGAGCAGTATACACAGCCGTGAAAAATCAACTAAACCCCATTATTAAAATAAATTTCAAAAACAAAGACAGTGAAGGAGAGAAAGTTCTTAAATAATTCGTTCAGGGCTTGTGATGAAACTTGGATTTACCACATCTACACTCACAGCTGGGTGAGACATAAGGCAGGACATTTGGGGCTGAGAGGATTGGTGAGGTTCGGTGAGCAAATGCAGACCCTTTGAAGTAATACTGTATGCTACCCATTCCCTGGGTCCCAACTCTCCTGGTTTAAGGGATTCTTCCTACAGCTAAAACATGCATGGGAAACCCAGAGGATTGTACACCATGTGATCGGGCAACGTTTCTAAAACCCATCTCATTTTTTGTTCCCTGGTACACGGGTTCGCCATTCCAGACGCTTTACTAAACATCTCCCCACGTGGAGAGTCAGTGCCTTAAAACTCCTGTTTGGCACAGTTAGCAATTTCTGCGGAGGTTGAACGGGAATAGGGAGAACCAATGAGAGACTAGCTGTAGGTGTTTGGACGGTCACATTTCACTCTAATTTCCCACCAGGAAGAGGAATTAACAAAAGGCTCAGCGTGCCGTGATGAAACAAGATTAGGGCCTGAAGCAATCCTGCAGTTCTGCGGCCAGCGCACAAGAAAGCGAGTTGAAGAAAGGACCTCAGGGGCACTGTAATTCATAAACCTGCAGAGTTATAAATGACAGCTATCGTCCAAAAATATATTGAGGTAAGGCTGCGAAGAGGACTTGAAAGCATGGCACAATTGCAGGAAATATATTTCAGGAGGTAGATGGAAACTGCATTTAAAGCATATGAAAAGCGGCAGAACTTTGACAATGATGCACTTGGCCAAAAAGGGCGTATGCGTTTTTTTCCTGAATACATGCAGGAAAAAACGCATATGCTCTTTTTGTCCAAATAAGCAAGCCTGCAACAGAGATCTGCACTACAATGAAGTCTCACTTCCCACCGGTCAAAAGGGCGATCTGAAAAAAGTGTAAAAACCAGAAAGGCAGGACAGGCCATGGAGAACTGGGAGCCTTGTTATGCTGATGGGCGGGATGTAAATTGCCAACAGCCACTCTGGAGAAGTGTATGGTGTTTCCTGAAACCTCTAAAAAACAAAGCTACAGAGCCTAGGTTGCTTCCACTTATGGTCCTATAGCTTAGGAAAATTAAAATCAACAAGACACAGCCACCCCAAAGTTTAGGGCTGCTGTGTTTACAAGAACCTCGACTACGGTACAATTTAAATATCCCAGAAAGAGGAAAAGGGATAAAGAAGTTGTGGTACTTATGTACAATGGAATATCACTCAGCAATGAAATCAATATCATCAGGCCCATAGGAGCATAATGAGTGGATTTAGGTACGATGATTCTAAGGAAATAAGTCACACAGATAAAGAAACTTATCATAAGATATCACTTATAGAGGGAATGTAAACTTGGCTACACATGAACTGAATTACAAAACAGAACAGAGTCTCACATTTAGAAAACAAACATGTTTGCTTAAGGGGAAAGGTGAGTTGGGGTGCTGCATAAATCCAGAGATTGAAATGAGCACAGATACCGTTCCATAAGCCAAATATGTAATAGACAAGACCTACTCCTTGCTCAGCGAAGTGGACTCAACACCCCCTATTCACCGCAGAGGAATATATCTGACTAGTAAGAATCTTAAAATCTATGTATTTATATGTCTCCGTAAGAGAATCAAGTGTGTGTACAGACGCATAAACACAGCAGTGAAAATTAGCTCAACCCCATTATAAAAATAAACTTCAAAAACAAAACAGAAAGACAGTGAAAGAGAGAGAAATTCTTAAATAATTCGTTCAGGCTTGTGATGAAACCTGGATTTACCACATCTACACCCACAGCTGGGTGAGACATAAGGCTGGACACTTGGGGCTGAGAGAATTGGTGAGATTCGGTGAGCAAATGCAGACCCTTTGAAGTAGTACTGCGTGCTACCCATTCCATGGGTCCCAACTCTCCAGGTTTAAGGGATTCTTCCTACAGCTAAAACATGCGTGGGAAACCCAGAGGATGGTCCACAGTGTGATTGGGCAAGGTTTCTAAAACGCATCTCATTATTCGTCCTCTGGTACTCGGGTTCGCCATTCCAGACGCTTTAGTAACAATCTCCCCACTTGGAGAGTCAGTGCTTGTAACCTCCTGTTTGGCACACTCTGCAATTTCTGCGGAGGATGAACGGGAATAGGGAGAACCAATGAGAGACTAGCTGTAGTTGTTTGGACGGGCACATTTCACTCTAATTTCCCACCAAGAAGAAGAATTAACCAAAGGCTCAGTGTGCCACGCTGGAACCAGATTAGGGCCTGAAGCAATCCTGCCGTTTTGCGTCCAGCTCACAAAAAAGCAAGTTGGAAAAAGGAGCTCAGGGTCACTGCAATTCACAAACTTGCAGAGTTATAAAGGACAACTATCGTCCAAAAATATATTGAGGTAAGGCTGCGAAGAGGACTTGAAAGCAAGGCACAATTGCAGGAAACAGATTTCAGGAGGTAGATTGGAATTGCATTTAAAGCATATGAAAAGCGGCAGAACTTCGACAATGATGCACTTGGCCAAAAAATGCATATGCGTTTTTTCCTGAATATATCCAGGAAAAAACGCATACGGCCATTTTTGCCAACCAAGGAAGCGTGCAATGGAAATCCGCACTACAATGAAGTCTCACTTCCCACCGGTCAAATGGGCCATCTGAAAAAAGTGTAAAATCCAGAAAGGCAGGACAGGCCATGGAGAACTGGGAGCCTTGTTAGGCTGATGGGCGGGATGTAAATGGCCAACAGCCACTCTGGAGAAGTGTATGGTGTTTCCTGAAACATCTAAAAAACAAAGCTACAGAGACTCGGGCACTTCCACTTATGGTCCTATAGCTTAGGGAAATTAAAATCAAAAAGACACAGCCACCCCAAAGTTTAGGGCTGCTGTGTTTACAAGAACCTCGACAACGGAACAACTTAAATATCCCAGAAAGAGAAAAATGGATAAAGAAGTTGTGGTACTTACATACAATGGAATATCACTCCGCAATGAAATCAATGTCATCAGGCCCGTAGCAGCATAATGAGTGGATTTAGGTTCGATGATTCTGAGTGAAATAAGTCACACAGAAAAAGAAACTAGTCATAAGATAACACTTATAGAGGGAATGTAAACTTGGCTACACATGAACTGAATTACAAAACAGAACAGAGTCTCACATTTAGAAAACCAACTTATGCTTGCTTAAGGCGAAAGGTGAGTTGGGGTGCTGCATAAATCCAGAGATTGAAATGAGCACAGATACCGTTCCATAAGCCAGTAATAGACAAGATATACTCCTTGTTCAACGAAGTGGACTCAACACCCCCTATTCACCGCAGAGGAATATATCTGAGTAGTAAGAATCTTAAAACCTATGTATTTATATGTCTCCGTAAGAGAATCAAGTGTGCATCGAGCGGCATAAACACAGCAGTGCAAATCAGCTAAACCCCATTATAAAAATAAATTTCAAAATCAAAACACAAAGACAGTGAAAGAGAGAGAAATTCTTAAATAACTCATTCAGGCTTGTGATGAAACCTGGATTTACCACATCTACACCCACAGCTGAGTGAGGCATAAGGCTGGACACTTGGGGCTGTGAGGATTGGTGAGGTTCGGTGAGCAAATGCAGACCCTTTGAAGTAGTACTGCGTGCTACCCATTCCATGGGTCCCAACCCTCCAGGTTTAAGGGATTCTTCCTACAGCTAAAACATGCGTGGGAAACCCAGAGGATGGTCCACAGTGTGATCGGGCAAGGTTTCTAAAACGCATCTCATTATTCGTCCTCTGGTACTCGGGTTCGCCATTCCAGACGCTTTACTAACAATCTCCCCACTTGGAGAGTCAGTGCTTGTAACCTCCTGTTTGGCACATCGTTTGGCAGCGATGCACTTGGCCAAAAAGGGCGTATACGTTTTTTCCTGAGTATATTCAGGATAAAATGCATACACACTTTTTGGCCCACCAAGCAAGCGGGAAATTCAAATCTGCACTACAAAGAAGTCTCATCCTAACACGTACCCTAACCCTATCCCGCTACCATACCCTAACCTGTACCTGAGACCGTACCTGTTCCCTAACCCTAACCCTTACCCTAAGCTGTACACGAACACTAACCCGTACGCTAACATGTACCCTAACAGTAACACATAGCCATACACTAAACTTTATCCTAACCCTACCCCGTATCCTAACCCTTTCCCTAAACCGTACCATAACCCGTATCCTAATCCTAACCCATCCCCTAACACTAACCCATAACCTAACCCGTACCCTAATCCTAACCCATACACTAACACGTACCCTAACCTTAACCCGTTGTCATACCCTAACCTGCAACCTAATATGTACCCATTCCCTAACCCTAACCCTTACACTATCCCGTACCATAATCCTAACCTGTACACTAACACTAAACTGTACCCTAACACTTACCCTACTCCTAACCCGTGGTCATACCCTAAACTGTACCCCAAACCATACCCGTCCCCTAACCCTAACCCTAAACCTTACCCTAAACCGTACCCTAATCCTAACCCGTACACTAACACTAAACTGTACCCTAACACGTACCCTAACCCTAACCCTTTGTTGTTCCCTATCCTGTACCCTAAACTGTACCCCTTCCTTAACACTAAACCTAACCCTAACCCGTACCTAACACTAACCCATACACTAAACCTAACCATAACCCTGAACGTAAACCGTACCTGAATCCTAACCCATACCCTAACACTAACCCATACCTTAACCCGTACCCTAACACTAAACCATAGCCATACCCTAAACTGTACCCTAACACTAACCCGTACCATAACCATAACCCTAAACCATACTCTAAGCCATACAATAATCCTAACCCGTACCCTAACCCTAAATCTTACCCTAAACCCTAATCCTTACCCCTAGCTTAATTTTGTTTTTTTGTATTTAAAAAAATATTTTCTTGGGTTAAAACAAACTAGCAGAACAACAAAATAGAGGGCTTCGCTGGTGGTGCGGTGGTTAGAATCTGCCTGCTAATGCAGGGGACACAGGTTCGAGCCCTGGTCTGGGAGGATCCCACATGCCATGGAGCAACTAGGCCCATAAGCCACAACCAGTGAGCCCTCGCATCTGGAGCCTGTGCTCTGCAACAAGAGAGGCCGCAATAGTGAGAGGCCCGCGCACCGAGATCAAGAGTGGCCCCCCACTTGCCACAACTAGAGAAAGCCCTCACACGGAAACTCAGACCCAACACAACAAAAATAAATAAATAAATAATAAACTCCTACCCCCCCCCAAAAAAGAACAACAAAATAAAACAGAAAGTAACCTGAGTGTCCCTCAAAAAGCTAAGTCTGAAATAGTTGGTACTTCTGTTCTATGGAATGTTATGTAGCCTATAAAAAGTGTGAGAGCTAAATCTGTTTTTCTACAGTGAGAAGCATGATATTCCAGATGTATAGAACACCTGGATAAAATGAGAAATCTACACATTATGCTGGTCGTTTCAGTAAATGGGAAAGGATGGCAAGTGGTAAAATATTATCTTTTCCTTTAATTTTTTAAATTTCACTTGTTACAAAGAACTTCAATTATAATTGTACTTTAAAAAAGTAACAATGGAAATTTAAAAGAAAAAATATATATTGTGTGTTCAGTTACGTTTCATAGAATTATGAAATGCTCCACCCTCTGGCCATTACCTGAAAAAACAGCTTTAAAACCTATGCTAATTGTCACTTCATATGAACAAGTCCTGCAGGGCTGTAAAGGAAACCTGTCTTCATCATGTCTTGCGGGAGGTAAAGGCCAAAGTATTTCAAAATGTGGCACATATTTCAAGAAAACCATTTGAAGAACTAAGCTGTAATAACCGTTTGAAAAATAAAAGGACATGCCTGAAAGCTCAGTTTCAAAGGATTATGAGACACATGCAAATCCAACCACACAGAGGTATCAGCTCACACCATTCAGAATAACCATCAGGAAAGAAACTACAAACGATCAATGCTGAAGAGGTTGTGGAGAAATGCATACCCTTAATTTGAAGTGGGACGTAACCTGGTAAGAGTCACTAATGGGAACAGGGTGGAGGTGCCTTTAAAAGGTAAATATTGAGCTATTATATGATCCAGCAGGCCCACTCCTGGGCCTATAACATAAGAAGACAGAATTGGAAAGACACAGGCAGGCAAATCTGCACTGCAGCAGTATTACAATAGCCAAGACATGGAAGCAACCAAAAGTCCATCAACAGATGAGTGGACAAAGAGGAACTGTTACATGTAGAGATGGAATATTAGCTCGGGAAAAAAGTGAAACAATGCCATTTGCAGCACCATAGATGAGTCTAGAGGTAACCATGCAACTTGTAGTAAGTGAGAAAGCGAAAGACACCTAACGTATATCACTTATAGGTGTTACCTGAAAATTGATAACAATGAAGATATTTCCACAGAGAAAGGCAATCACAGATTCATTGAACAAACTTATGGTTCCCCAAATCGAAAGGTGTGAGGATTGGATACATTACGATATTGGGGTTAACATAGATATAGAAACACATGTGAAATATATAATCACCAAAGACCTACGGAATACCAAGAGAAGACTACTCAACATTGTGTCATAACCTACCTGGGAAAAGGTTCCGAAGAAGAATAGATATATGTATGTGTGTGAAAGAACCACATCTTGCACACCTAGAACAAAAAAAAAAACATTGTAATCAAATTTGCGGCGATAAAAAATAAAAATTAAATTAAAAATATGAACAAGAAATAATGAGACATAAACTGAAAGGAATTTTTCCTGGCACATCCCATTCTAATTTTCAACCTAGAACAGGACTTCCATTAAGGCTCTGTTGCCCTGGTAACCAGATTTGGTAAAGGAGAAATGCTGCCGCCTTGTGACTGTTTCACACAACAGCAGCTTTAAACCAAGAGGTAATGGTCACTTAATATTCAAAATATGTGCAGCACTGTAAAGGACACCGGGCCTCAAAAATGTCCTGGGGTCGTAATCGACCAGAAAATTCAAAAGACGTCAACATTTCAAGAAGACAATGTCAAGAGGCATATTTTACGCACATTTTGTCTTTTCTTTTTTTTCTCTTTAAAATAAAAGGGAATTGAAAAATACGCAACATCAGCAATGAATAAAGCCATGCAAATCCAATTACAGAAATGTTCACCTCACAGCCGTCAGAATGTTCTTCAGCAAAAAGTCTACAAAGAATAAATGCTGAAGGGGTTTCAGAGAACTGTGTACCCTCCAGCTGCTGGGGGGGATGTAAACTGGTAACAGCCAGTAGTGAGAACATAATGGAGGTGCGTTTAAGGGTAAAAATTGAGCTACCATGTGATCTGGTAGGTCCTTTGATGTGCCTATCACCTGAGCAGAGCAGAATGGAAAAGACACAGACTGGCAATCCTGCACTGCAGGAATATTTAACATAGCCAAGACTTGGAAGAAACCAAAATGTCCATCAACAGAAAAATGCACAAAGAGGAAGTGGTCCATGTAAACAATAGAATATAAGCCATGGAAAACAATGAAACAGTGCCGTTTGCACCACCATATAAGGACCTAGAGATAATCACTCAAATTAAAGAAAGAAAGTGAAAGACAGATATCCTATGACATCACTTCTAGGTGTTACCTAAAAGTTGATACTCATGAACTTATTTCCAAGAGAAGGAAAAGCATGGATTAAGAAAAAAAAATTATGTTTAACCAATGGAAAAGTGTAAGGAATGTGTGAATTAGGATATGAGGGTTAACAGACATGTACTAATACATATGAAATATATAATCACAAAATACCTATGGAATACCAAGAGAGGTCTAGGCAACACTCTGTAATAACCTACATGGTAAAGAATGCAAAGATAAATGACAGATACATTGATATAATGAACGAGATTCTGTACACCTAGGAGAAACAAAATATTTTTATCAAGTTTGCTCTGATAATTAATAAAAATTAAATTTATAAAACAAACAAGAAGTAAGGAGATATAAGCTCTTGGGGATGTGCTCTGGCACATTCCACTCTAATTTGCAGCCTACTAACACGATTTCCAGGAAGGCTCTGCTGCCCAAAAACCCAGAGTTGGAAATGTAGAAATTCTGCTGCCTTGTGGCCGTTTTCCGCAAGAGCGGCGTTAAGCCCACAGCTAATGTTCTCTTAACATTCACAAGGACTCAGGGCTGCAAAGGACACCTGCCCTAAACAACTGTGCTGAGGTAGGGAATGGACAATAAAATTCAAAACTGGCAAATTTTTCAAGACGATAGTATGAAGAGGTAAGTTTGACTCACTCTCTTGTTTAAAAAAAGGAAAATGGGTGAAAGCTCAACCTCAGGAATTATTAGACTCATGCAAATCTAATGTACAAAAAGGTTTCAACTCACACCAGTCGACTGACCATCAGCAAAAGGTCTACAAACAATAAATTCTGAAGGGGTTTTAGAGAACTGTGTACCCTCTAGCTGCTGGTGAGATGTAACGTGGTAAGAGCCAATAATGAGAACAGAAAGGAGCTACGATTAAAAGTAAAAGTTGAGGTACCATTCGATGCAGCAGTCACACCACTGGGCCTCTCACCTGAGAAGACCAGAATCGAGAAGACGCGGGCTGCAAAAGCTGCACTGCAGCCTTATTCACAATAGCCAAGACAGTGAAGCCATCAAAATGTCCATCAACAGATGTATGGATGAAGAAGAAGTGGTCCACGTTCACAATAGAATATTAGCCATGGAAAACAATGAAACACTGCTATTTGAGGTGCCATAGATGAGCTTGGAGATAATCACAGAATATGAGGTAAGTCAGAAAGCAAAAGACCTATATCCTATGATATCACTTATAGGCGTTATCTAATAACTAACACAAATGAACATATTTCCACAGAGAAAGACACTCACAGACTTAGAAATTAAGTATGCTTATCTAAAAGGAAAGGTGGGCAGAATGGATAAATTAAGATTAACGTTACCATACGTATACAAATACATATAATAAACATATATCAAAAAGACGGACCATATAGCAAGGGAGGTCTATGGAACACTGTAATATTTTACATGGGAAGAGGATCTGAACATGAATAGACATATATATTGTACAAATGAACCAGATTGTGTACATCTGGACAAACAATATCTAATCATTACCCCGATTAAATAAATTTTAAAAACCAAGATGTAATGAGACATAAACTTATGGGCGTTCCTCCTGGCACATTCCATTCTAACTTAAAACCTAGGACCACGACTTCCAGAAAGGCTCTGCTGCCCTAGTACCCAGATTTGGGAAAGGACAAATGCTGCCTCCTTGTGGCCGTTTCCCACAACAGCAGCTTTAAACCCAGTGCTAATGGTCACTAAATATTCACCAAACTTGCAGTTCTGTAATGACATCTGCCCTCCAAAAAAATCCTGGGGTCGAATATCCACCAAAAATTCAAAAGAGGGCAACCTTCCAAGAAGACAGCTTCAAGAGATAGATTGTACTCACACTTGATTTTTAACAGAAAGGAAAAAGGCGTGGAAAATGATGAATTTTAGGAATTTTTAAAGTCATGCACACCCAAATTACAAAAACCTATCAGGTCACAACAGTCAGATTGGCCATTAGCAAAAATGCTGCAAACTATAAATGCTGAAGGGATTGTGGAGAAGTTCGTACCCTCGGCTCTAAGGGAGACATGGTAAGAGCCACTAATGAAAACACAATGGAGGTGCTTTGAAAAGGTAAACATTGAGCTACTAGTCAATCAGTCATACCCACTGCTGGGACTATCACCTGAGAAAATGAGAATCAAAAAGTCACAAGCTGGCAATCTTGCACTCCAGCAATATTTAATATAGCCAACACTTGGAAGCAACGAAAATGTCCCTCAACAGAGCAATGCACCAAGAAGTGGTCCATATACAAAATGGAATATTATTCCGATAAAAATATAAATTAAATTAAAAAAACAAACAAAAGTAAGGAGACATCAGCCTTTGGGGGTTTATCCGGGCACATTCCACTCTAATTTATAACCGAGGAAGACCACCGGCCGGAAGCTCTGTTTCCCTAGTACCAGCATGGGGAACAAAGAAAGGCTGCCGCAATCTGGCCGTTACCTGCAAAAGCAGCTTTAAAGCCTGTGCTAATGGTCACTTCATGTGAACAAGTACTGCAGGGCTGTAAATGAAACCTGCCCTCAAAATGTTTTGAGGGAGGTAATGGCCAATAAATTTCAAAATGTAACACATACTTTAGAAAACACTTTGAAGAGCTAAGCTGTAATCACAGTTTGAAAAATAAAAAGGACATGACTTAAAGCTCAATTTCAAAGGATTATGAGTCATATGCAAATTCAACCACAAAGAGGTATCAGCTCACACCAGTCAGAATATCCATCAGCAAGAAAACTACAAACAATAAATGCTGAAGCCATAAAAAGAAACGAAATTGAGCTATTTGTAATGAGGTGGATAGACCTAGAGTCTGTCATACACAGTGAAGTAAGTCAGAAAAAGAGAGACAAATACCGTATGCTAACACATATACCTGGAATTTAAGGGAAAAAATGTCATGAAGAACCTAGGGGTAAAACAGGAATAAAGACAGAGATCTACTAGAGAATGGACTTGAGGATATGGGGAGGGGGAAGGGTAAGCTGTGACAAAGGGAGAGAGAGGCATGGACATATATACACTACCAAACGTAAGGTAGATAGCTATTGGGAAGCAGCAGCATGGCACAGGGAGATCAGCTCGGTGCTTTGTGACCGCCTGGAGGGGAGGGAGGGTGGGAGGGAGGGAGACGCAAGAGGGAAGTGATATGGGAACATATGTATATGTATAACTGATTCATTTTGTTGTAAAGCACAAGCTAGCACACCATTGTAAAGCAATTATACTTCAATAAAGATATTAAAAATAAATAAATAAATAAATGCTGAAGGTGTTGTGGAGAAATGCATACCCTCAACTTTAAGTGGGATGTAACCTGGAAAGAGCCAATAATGAGCACAGAATCGTGGTGCATTTAAACGGTAAACCCCGAGATACCATATGATACAGGATGCCCACTCCTGGGCCTATAACATAAGAAGACAGAATTGTAAAGACACAGGCAGGCAAATTGTACTAAGTCAGACAGCAAAAGACACATATCCTATAATATCACTTATAGGTGTTAGCTAAAAATTGATACCAATGAAGATATTTCCACAGAGAAAGGCAATCACAGATTCATTAAACAAAGTTATGGTTCACCAAATGGAAAGGTGTGAGAACTGGATACATTAGGATATTGGGGTTAACATAGATATAGAAACACATGTGAAATATATAATCACCAAAGACCTATGGAATACCAAGAGAAGACTACTCAACATTGTGTCACAAGCTACATGAGAAAACGATCTGAAGAAGTATAGATACATGTATATGTGTAAAAGAACCACATCTTACACACCTAGAACAAACAAAACATTTTAATCAAATTTGCTCTGATAAAAAATAAACATTAAAAAAAGAACAAGAAAAAAAAGAGAGAAAAAAAGGGGAAAAAAAGAACGAGAAGTAATGAGACATACACTTAAGGGGCTTTTTGCTGGCACATTGCATTCTAATTTACAACCAGAACACGACTTCCATTAAAGCTCTGTCATCACTAATAAAGCAGCTTTATAAGCAATGTTGAAGGTAGCTTAAAAGAATTCTCACTAATTATTGACAGTAACAAGAAAACAAACAAAAGTAAAAATCTCACGGCAAAAAGTATACATAGAGTAAGGGTAGTAGATCAAACACTTATTAAACTTCTGTAAAGAATAAAAGACAACAGTAGTATTTTTTTTTAAAGAGAGGGGCCAAATAAATCAGAACTGAAAGAGATGATGTTACAAGAGCCACCACAGAAATACAAAGTATCCTAAGATACACACAGGGTAACTCAGGGCTCAGACTGGACAGAGCCCACTCTCCATTCCCCTGTACATGACTTACAGGAGCCTCAGGAACTGAGGAGGGGGTCCTTGAGGAGAGGCACAAGATAGAAGATGTTAGGCATTAACATGACTGCATTCATTTTAAACGTGCCTGAACTACATTCACATGAGATGATTTTGTCCTGTTTGTACATCAGCACCTCTAGTCGGAACTGCAGATCTTTGGTTTCACCACCTCTATGACAGCATTAGCTTCACCTGCTGTGGACTGTCTCCTATAGGATTTCTAGAACCACAAAACATCGAAGCTTCACAGGACCCAGAGTCTGTGCGACTCCACTCAGAGTCTCAACTGCATTCAGAGACTCAGAGTCTCAACAGAGACTCCACTCTTGGAGGACACACACAAAGTAGTGTGCACATCAGGACCCAAGGGAAGGAGCAGTCACCCCGTAGGTGAATGATCATACCTAGCTGCTAGTTTTAGAGGGTCTCCTGCAGAGGTGGGGTGTGGCTGCAGCTCACCATGGGGACAACGACACTGACAGCAGAAGTTCTGGGAAATACTCCTTGGCGTGAACTCTCCCAGAGTCCACCATTAGCCCCACCAAGAGCAAGGTAGGCTCCAGTGCTGGGTCGCCTCAGTCCAAACAACCAACAGGGAGGGAACCCAGCCCCATGCATCAGCAGACAAGTGGATTAAACTTTTTATTAAACTTTTATTTAATCCACAGACAAGCAGATTAAAGCTCTGCCCACCAGAACAACACCCAGCTCTACCCACCACCAGTCCCTCGCATAAGGAAGCTTGCACAAGCCTCTCAGATAGACTCAATCACTGGAGAGCAGACAGCAGAAGCAAGAAGAACTACAATTCTGCAGCCTGTGGCAGGAAAACCACATTCACAGAAAGATAGAGAAAATGAAAAGGCAGAGGACTTTATACCAGATCAAGGAACAAGATAAATCCTCAGAAAAACAACGAAATGAAGTGGGGATAGGTAACCTTCCAGTAAAAGAATTCAGAATAATGATAGTGAAGATGATCCAAAACCTTAGAAAAATAATGGAGGCAAAGATCGAGAAGATGCAAGAAATGCTTAACAAAGACCTAGAAGAATTAAGGAACAAACACCTAGAAGAATTAAAGAACAAACAAACAGAGATGAACAATACAATAACTGAAATGAAAAATACACTAGAAGGAATCAGTAGCAGAATAACTGTGACAGAAGAACGGATAAGTGACCTGGAAGACAGAAAGGTGGAAATCACTGCCATGGAACAAAATAAAGAAAAAGAATGAAAATAAATGAAGACAACCTAAGAGACTTCTGGGACAACATTAAATGCAACAACATTCGCATTATAGGGGTCCCAGATGGAGAACAGAGAGAGAAAGGACTCGAGAAAATATCTGAAGAGATTATAGTTGAAAACTTCCCTAGCATGGGAAAAGAAATAGCCACCGAAGTCCACGAAGCGCAGAGAGTCCCAGGCAGGATAAACCAAAGGAGAAAAATGCCGAGACACACAGTAATCAAATTGAAAAAATTAAAGACAAAGAAAAATTATTGAAAGCAACAAGGGAAAAATGACAACATACAACGGAATTCCCATAAGGTTAACAGCTGATTTCTCAGCAGAAAATCTACAAGCCAGAAGGGAGTGGCATGATAAATTTAACGTGATGAAAGGGAAGAACCTACCACCAAGAGTACTCCACCCAGCAAGTATCTCATTCAGATTTGATGGAGAAATCAAAAGCTTTACAGACAAGCAAAAGCTAAGAGAATTCAGCACCACGAAACCAGCTCTACAACAAATGCTAAAGGAACTTCTCTAAGTGGGAAACACAAGAGAAGAAAAGGACCCACTAAGACAAACCCATAACAATTAAGAAAATAATAATAGGAACATACATATTGATAATTACCTTAAACGTGAATGGATTAAATGCTCCAACCAAATGACACAGGCTCACTGAATGGATACAAAAACAAGATCCATATATATGCTGTCTACAAGAGACCCATTTCAGACCTAGGGACACATACAGACTGAAAGTGAGAGGATGGAAAAATATATTCCATGCAAATGAAAATCAAAAGAAAGCTGGAGTAGCAATACTCATATCAGATAAAATAGATTTTAAAATAAAGAATGTTACAAGAGACAAGGAAGGACACTACATAATGATCAAGGGATCAATCCAAGATATAACAATTATAAATATATATGTACCCAACACAGGAACACCTCAATACATAAGGCAACTGCTAACAGCTATAAAAGAGGAAATCAACAGTAACACAATAATAGCAAGGGACTTTAACACCTCACTTACACCAATGGAGATCATCCAGACAGAAAATTAATAAGGAAACACAAGCTTTAAATGACACAATAGACCAGATAGATTTAATGGATATTTATAGGACATTCCATCCAAAAACAGCAGACTACAAGTTCTTCTCAATGGCACACGGAACATTCTCCGGGATAGATCACATCTTGGGTCACAAATAAAGCCTCAGTAAATTTAAGAAAACTGAAATCATATCAAGCAGCTGTTCCGACCACAATGCTATGAGATTAGAAATCAATTACAGGGAAAGTAACGTAAAAAACAAACACATGGAGGCTAAACAATACATTTCTAAATAACCAAGAGATCACTGAGGAAATCAAAGAGGAAATCAAAAAATACCTAGAGACAAATGACAACAAAAACACGATGATCCAAAACCTATGGGATGCAGCAAAAACAGTTCTAAGAGGGAAGTTTATAGCAATAAAAGCCTACCTCAAGAAACCAGAAAAATCTCAAATAAACAATCTAACCCTACACCTAAAGGAACTAGAGAATGAAGAACAAAACCCAAAGTTAATAGAAGGAAAGAAATCATAAAGATCAGAGCAGAAATAAATTAAATAAAAACAATAGCAAAGATCAATAAAACTAAAAGCTGGTTCTTTGAGAAGATAAACAAAAATGATAAACCTTTAGCCAGACTCAAGTAAAAGAGGGAGAGGACTCAAATCAATAAAATTAGAAATGAAACAGGAGAAGTTGTAACAGACACCACAGAAATACAAAGCATCCTAAGAGACCTCTACAAGCAACTCTATGCCAATAAAATGGACAACCTGGAAGAAATGGACAAATTCTTAGAAAGGTATAACCTTCCAAGACTGAACCGGGAAGAAATAGAAAATATGAACAGACCAATCACAAGTAATGAAATTGAAAGTGTGATTAAAAATCTTCCAACAAACAAAAGTCCAGAACGAGATGGCATCAGAAGTGAATTCTATCAAACATTTAGACAAGAGCTAACACCCAATCTTCTCAAACTCTTCAGAACTTTTCAGGGGAAGGAACACTCCCAAACTCATTATATGAGGCCACAATCACCCTGATACCAAAACCAGACAAAGATACTACAGAAAAAGAAAATTAGAGACCAATATCACTGATTAATATAGATGTAAAAATCCTCAACAAAATACTAGGAAACAGAATTAAACAACACATTAAAAGGATCATGCACCATGATCAGGTGGGGTTTATCCCAGGAATGCAAGAATTCTTCAATATACACAAATCAATCAATGTGATACACCATATTAACAAATTGTAGAATAAAAATATGATCATCCCAATAGATGCAGGAAAAGCTTTTGACAAAATTCAACACCAATTTATGATTAAAAGTCTCCAAAAAGTGGGCATAGAGGGAATCTACCTCAACATAATAAAGGCAGTATATGACAAACCCACAGCAAACATCATTCTCAATAGTGAAAAACTAAAAGCATTTCCTCTAAGATCAGGAACAAGACAAGGATGTCCACTCTCACCACTATTACTCAACATAGTTTTTGGAAGTCCTAGACACAGTAATCAGAGAAGAAAAAGAAATAAAAGGAATACAAATTGGAAAAGAAGAAGTAAAATTGTCACTGTTTGCAAATGACACGATACTGCACATAGTGAATCCTAAAGATGCCACCAGAAAACTACCAGAGCTAATCAATGAATTTGGTAAAGTTGCAGGATACAAAATTAATGCACAGAAATCTCTTGCATTCCTATACACTAACAATGAAAGATCAGAAAGAGAAATTAAGGAAACAATCTCATTCACCATTGCAACAAAAAGAATAAAATACGGAGGAATGACCCTACATAAGGAGGTAAAAGACCTGTACTCAGAAAACTATAAGACACTGCTGAAAGAAATCAAAGATGATATAAACATATGGAGGTATAAACCATGTTCTTGGATTAGAAGAATCAATATTGTGAAAATGACTATAGTACCCAAAGCAAGCTACAGATTCAATGCAATCCCTATCAAATACCACTGGCATTTTCTACAGAACTAGAACAAAAAAATCTTAAAATTTGTATGGAGACACAAAAGACCCCGAATAGCCAAAGCAGTCTTGAGGGAAATTAAAAGAGCTGGAGGAATCAGACTTCCTAACTTCAGACTATACTACAAAGCTACATTAATCAAGACTATATGGTACTGGCACAAAAACAGAAATATAGATCAATTGAACAAGATAGAAAGCCCAGAGATAAACCTACGTACCTATGGCTAACTCATCTATGACAAAGGAGGCAAAGATATACAATGAAGAAAAGACAGTCTCTTCAGTAAGTGGTGCTGGGAAAACTGGACAACTACACGTGAAAGAATGAAATTAGAACACTCCATAACACCATACACAAAAATAAACTCAAAATGAATTAGAGATCTAAATGTTAGACCAGACACTATAAAATTATTAGAGGAAAACATAGGCAGAACACTCTATGACATAAATCACAGCAAGATCCTTTTTGACCCACCTCCTAGAGAAGTGGAAATAAAAACAAAAATAAACAAATGGGACCTAATGAAACTTCAAAGCTTTTGCACAGCAAAGGAAAACATAAACAAGACGAAAATACAACCCTCAGAATGGGAGAAAATGTTTTCAAATGAAGCAAATGACAAAAGATTAATCTCCAAAATTTACAAGCAGCTCGTGTAGCTCAATATCACAAAAACAAACAACACAATCCAAAAATGGGCAGAAGACCTAAATAGACATTTCTCCAAAGGAGATATACAGATTGCCAATAAACACGTGAAAGGATGCTGAACATCACTAATCATTAGAGAAATGCAAATCAAAACTACAGTGAGGTATCAACTCCCAGCAGTCAGAATGGCAATCATCAAAAAATCTACAAACAATAAATGCTGGAGAGGCATTTACTGGAGAAAAGGGAACGTTCTTGCACTGTTGCTGGGAATGTAAATTGCTATACCCACTAGGGATAACAGTATAGAGGTTCCTGAAAAAACTAAAAATAGAAGTACCATACGACCCAGCAATCCAACTACTGGGCATTTGCCCTGAGAAAACCATAATTCAAAAAAGTTATATACAACAATGTTCATTGCAGTTCTACTTACAATAGCCAGGACATGGAAGCAACCTAAGTGTCCATCGACAGATAAATGGATAAAGAATATCTGGCACATATATAAATGGAATATTACTCAGCCATAAAAAGAAACAAAACTGAGTTATTTGTAGTGAGGGGGATGGACTTAGAGTCTGTCCTACACAGTGAAGTAAGTCAGAAAGAGAAAAATAAATACCGTGTACTAACAGAGATATATGGAATCTAAAGAAAAAAGTTTATGAAGAACCTAGGGGCAGGACAGGATTAAGGACACAGACATAGAGAAAGGACTTGAGGACACGGGGAGGGGGAAGGGTAAGCTGGGACGAAGTGAGAGAGTGCCATGGACATATATACATTACCAAATGTAACATCGATAGCTACTGGGAAGCAGCCACATAGCACAGGGAGATCAGCTCGGTGCTTTGCGACCACCTAAAGGGGTGGGATGTGGAGGGTGGGAGGGAGATGTAAGAGGGAGGGGATATGGTGATATATGTATATGTATAATTGACTCACTTTGTTATACAGCAGAAACTAACACTCCATTGTAAAGCAATTATACTCCAATAAAGGTGTAAAAGGAAAATAAAAAAGAAAGAAGCCCAGAGATAAACCTACACACCTATGGTCAACTAATCTATGACAAAGTAGACAAGACTATACAATGGAGAAAAGACAGTGTCTTCAATCAGTGGTGCTGGGAAAAATGGACAGCTACATGTAAAAGAATGAAATTAGAACACCCCCTAACACCATACACAAAAATAAATTCAAAATGGATTAGAGACCTTAATGTAAGACCGGACAGTATAAAACTCTTAGAGGAAAACATAGGAAGAATACTCTAACATAAATCACAGCAAGATCTTTTTTGATCCACCTCCTAGAGTAATGACATAAAAAAGAAAACTAAACAAATGGGACCTAATGAAACGTAAAAGCTTTTGCAAAGCAATGGAAACTACAAACACAAAAAGACAACCCTCAGAATGGGAGAATATATTTGCAACTGAATCAATGGACAAAGGATTAATCTCCAATATATATAAACAGCTGATGCAGCTCAATATTAAAAAAACAAACAACCCAATACAAAAATGGGCAGAAGATCTAAATAGACATTTCTTCCAAAAAGATGTAGAGATGGCCAAGGAGCACATGAAAAGCTGCTCTACATCACTAATTATTAGAGAAATGCAAATCAAAACTACAATGAGGTATCACCTCACACCTGTTAGAATGGGCATCATCAGAAAATCTACAAACAACAAATGCTGGAGAGGGTGTGGAGAAAAGGAACCCTCTTCCACGATTGGTGGGAATGTAAATTGATAGTCACTATGGAGAACAGTATGGAGGTTCCTTAAAAAACTAAAAATAGAATTACCATATGATCCAGCAACCCACTACTGGGCATATACCCAGAGAAAACCATAAATCAAAAAGACACATTCACCACAATGTTCATTGCAGCACTATTTACAATAGCCAGGTAATGGAAGCAACCTAAATGCCCACAGACAGATGAATGGATAAAGATGTGGTACATATATAAAATGGACTATTAGCCATAAAAAGGAATGAAATTGGGTCATTTGTAGAGACGTCGATGGATCTAGAGACTGTCATACAGAGTGAAGTAAGTCAGAGAGAGAAAAACAAATATTGTATATTAACGCATATATGTGGAACCTAGAAAAATGGTACAGATGAACCGGTTTGAAGGGCAGAAATAGAGACACAGATGTAGAGAACAAATGTATGGACACAAAGAGGGGAAAGCCATGGGGGGGTGGCGGTGGGAGGAGTTGGGAGATTGGGATTGACATGTATACATTTATATGTATAAAATAGATAACCAATAAGAACCTGCTGTATAAAAATAAATAAAATAAAATGAAAAATAAAATTTTTTAAAAAACGGAAAAAAGTTATTCCTTTCACATACATGTATTTATATGAATGAATTATTTCCATGCTTACATCCATAAGTACAAAAAAGAGGAATAAAACCTACCTTGAAACAAAAAAGAAAAAAACAAAACAGAACCCACCAGTTATACAGATGAAAACCCTATCAGGGCACTTGCTTCAGTGGTAGACAATTCTGAAGTTGGTCAGAGGTGGGGAATCATCTCGCATGCAGCCAGCAGCCCCCCCGTAAGGAGTGTCCTCATTACAAGCCTGGGGGACCGTGCCGAGGCATCTGTGAGTAAACGTGAGATGAGCCCCAGACCAGCTGCTGCTGAACTGTTCCCAACCTTCCCAGGTAAAACACCTGAATATGTACAAGGACTTGAAAGCCTAGAGGAAGGGCCATGGAGCCACACGAGTGACAGCATGCCAGCCGACTTGGTGCCTGCAGGCCAGCCAGTATGGTACTGGCCCTGGGTGCTCTTCTGGAAGATTTCCATTTCCCTGCCTGAGATACCCGTCCTGTCCCTGCCCCCACTGCTTTTTTCCTTCCTCACCTCTGCCCAGGGAGAAATTCCAGCAGCAGGTATGGGTGACACATCCTCTTCTTTAGCAGGTGGCAGCCTGGCAACTGCTGCAGAAAGTCCAGCAGAGCCCCACTCACACTGGGCCACCCACAAAGCTGTGGCCTCTCACTCCCTCCCACCAGCCCAGCCCCGAGACTGCTGACAGGGCAGAGAAAATGGCATCAGGCACGGCTGCAGGGGCTCTTGCTGCCTGGAGTGGTATTTATATTGATCTCAACCCAGGCACACCTGGGGAGGGCTGGCCGGCACGGTAAGGCTGCCCAGGTCAGCCAATCATCACCCCTCAGGGGCTCACAGTTGCAGAAAATGGAACTTGCTGAACCGGCCAGGTCCAAGGAACAGGTGTGGGCTCCTGAGAGTCAAGATAGACAAGGGGCTGCAGCTTTGGCTTGTTTTCTAATCATTTTATCTGGCCCATGAGTGGGAGACAACTTCAAGAAAACCCTCTCCTAATGAGAGGAACCAAGGAGTCAGGGAGAGGAGGGGTGGGTGGTGGTTGGAGACAGAGGCCTGGTGCCCCGGGTGCAGTGGAAGTCTCTGGAAGACCAGGTGGAGGGAGGCCGTACAGAGTGATGCCCAGGGTCACAGACCTGTCGCAGCTGCTGTTTGTTAGTTCAAGTCCTGCTCTGAGGTGCTCTGTGTCAGCTCTGAGTGACAGGTGAGCTTGGGGTGCTCTGCAATGAGGGCTATGTGCATGGTTCCTGTGTGCCCAGCCCTGCCACGGTACCTGCAAGGGTAGCTCTGTATCCGGGGATTGGTCTGACCACGAGAGCCCCATGGGCTGCTGGGGACCTGGTAAAGAATATCAGGACAGTCAGTGAAGCCACCGAGGATATACCTCCAGCTGCTCCTAATTCCTACACCCTGCTGGTCATTCTACCAACCACCAGGACATGGTATTCTGTATTAGTCTTCAATGATGCCTTCTTTTGTATTCCATTAGTCCCAGAGTCACAAGAAATTTTGGCTTGTGAGTGGCAGGACTCAACATACAACTAAAACAATACTTCCGGGCCGTCTTGCCCCAAGGGTGCAAAAATTCCCACACCGTCTTTGGGGAAAGCATAGCTAAAGACCTAAAAGTTCTACCTCTGGAAAAGGAAACCCTCCTTCAATACGCAGACGACATTCTGATCGCCAGCCCTACTAAGGAGGCCTCTGAACTACCAAGCCAATAAAGGATAGAAGTCGTCCAAAAAGAAGCTCAAATATCACAGACTGCGGTGACCTGCCTGGGCTTCATTCTCACAGAAGGTCGGAGAAGCCCATCCCAGGAAAGGGAAGAAACCATTTTCAGCCTTACCCCTTCCTAAAACTAGAAGACAGCTTAGGGGTTCCTGGGGAGGCCAGGGTTTGCTGCTTCTGGATCCCTAACTATAGTCTACTAGCTGGGCCTCTATATGAAACACTGAAAGGAAAAGATGATGATCCTTTTGAATAGAATCCAGAAGTGGCCTTTCAAGAATGGAAAGAGCAGTCAATTCAGACCCTTGCCCTGGAACTCCCTAATTTAGCTAAACCCTTTGACCTTTACATTCCCGGTGAAAGGTGAATCGCCATTGGAGAATTAGTGCAAAAACTGGGACCACTTGAAATGGAAAAATGCAAGAATGCCATCCAGGTAGGATAAACTACGGTCACCAAGGGGCTTGACCCACTGCCACATCTGGCCAAGATACTGGCGGTATCTAAAAACCTGGAAATCAGCAGCCCAAAAGGCCACCTCCCTCCTAAGGGAAAAGGACCCCACGTGGTGATCCTAACCACCAACCATGCCCTGAAGTTGCAGGGTTCACTCCGTTGGCACACCGACCTCGAGTGAGGAGGCCGTCCAACTCCAACATCCAGAGAGATAACCGGGGGCAACAGGACACCATGACGACTCGTGTGAACATCACTTGACCTGGAGTTTTTCTCATAAAACAACAAGAGTGTGTCCCAAAACAGTAGACTACTGCTTGCAGGACTTACTGCACCCAGAGGGGAGCTAATAATCTTGGCGGGGGAACCGTATATCACACTGTCACCATAGAAAAGCCTACAGACACCGTGATGATGGTGGCCAATAAGACCGGCTGGACTCCTGTTTACTTCAAAAGGCTGTTGACTCAGTGGCCATCATGGTCCTTGATCACCACTGACCCTGGACTGTCTGGGAGTTGAGTGGGCAGGGCTCTGACACCTGGTGCTGTTTGTACGTTAATTCAGGGACCTAATTGAAGAAAGCACAGACTACTGGTCAGAGCATCTAGGCTGGCAGAAACGGTCAGCCTAAGGTGGCCGAACAAATGTGGGGCGGGGTGAAACCGACCCCCACAGCGTCTCTGCACATCTCTTTCCTGGACCCTTAAAGGTCATTAGAATCTATAACACTTCCAATGCTGGTGTTCAGGTGGACGAGCAAGGAGGCAGGGGGCCTGGGGACAATCAACGTCACCTGGAGGCTGCTGGGGAGAAGTTCTGACCCTCGCCCCTGGGTATGAGGGCTCCCAACTCAGCACTCAGCAGTTACAGAAGAAGGGTCTGCACCCTCAGAACTCCAAGAATGAGGAACGGGACAAAAGGCAGTGGAGGGGTTTGTCCCCAGCAAAGCCCATTAAAAATCCCTGGGAGATAAAAATAGAATCTGTGCAATAAAGTCAAGTCTAACTTTTTTATCCTTTGTGCTTTGTCTAATTTCACGTACTCCTAGGGTCTCGCATGCAGAGGCTCCACACCCGGCACTTCAGACCAGATTTCCTAGTGCAGAATGGCTGGGTCGACACCTCAGCTCCTGGGGCCCAGTGCAGACTCCACGATATAGAGCCTGAGCTGCAGCCAACTCAGCCCTTGAAAGCTCTGTCCCCTCCCTCCCAATGACTCTGAAAGGATCTCTACACAGCAGCCCAGCCCACAGCCCACGGGGTAGTGCATGCTCTCACCTCTCCATTCTCTGATCAAAATATAAAGTTTCCTTTGCTTGTGAACCAAACTCAGTGTCGATCTGTTGGCCCCAATGACACTGGGCAGGGGGACACTTGTTGGGGTCCACTCTGGAGGATCAGTAACAGAAATTGAGACTATTGTAACCTCAATGAACAGATGTGTGAGCCAAACTGTAGTTAACATAGAACAGTGTATAAGGCTCGGGTAAAATAAGATGTTTCTAACACTTCCATTTGATATTTCCATCACTTTATTATAAGCAAGTTCAGTGAAAGGGTTTGTCTTATTTGTCAGGTCAATATTAGAGAAACGAAGTGATTTCTTTCCAAGGATGTACATCTAATAATCTTGATTAAAGCTTCAATCTTGTTTTAAATGCTTTTCCATTGAAAATTATACCTCTCTTTCAGCTCCCCCATTTCTGAGAAGTATAAAATCTTATAATTTATTATTACCAAAGGGGAAAGGTGGGAAGAGGGATAAATTAACAGTTTGGGATTAACACATACACACTGCTATGTATAAAATAGATCATCAACAAGGAACTACTGTATAGCACAGGGAACTACACTCAACATTTTGCAATAACCTATAAGGGGAAATAATCTGAAAAAGAATAGATATTTTTATTGACATCATCTATCAATGACAGTTAAAGTGTAACCTAAGGGAAGCTGGTGGTGAGTGCTTCTGACCCTGAAGACTTCAATCATCTAAAGTTTGGACTCTGCCTACTTCCCAAGGCCCTTAATGAACATATGTGTAGCCATAGCTTAAAAAATTCCCCAGTTTGGGTTTCGGGGAGACACTGATTTTGAAAAAGCCCTGGTGTTCTCCTTACATGAATGGGACTCTTCCTATTGCTAAAACATGTCTGTCACACCCAGAGGATAGTATACCGTCTGATCGGGAAGAGTTTGGAAAAGGCATCTCATCTCCTCATCTCCTGGTGCTCGGGTTCACCCCTCCAGCGTCTTTACTAACAGTCTCCCCACTTGGAGATGTCAGCACTGTCAACATCCTGTTGCGTACAGTTTGGAATTTGTCCAGAGGATGAAGCGGAAGGATGAGGAACAATGAGAGACAAGTCCTAGGTGTTCAGACAGGCACATGTCACTCTAATTTCCAAGCAGGAAGACGAATTGACCAAAGGCTAGGGTTGCCCATGGAAACAGTATAGGGCTTGAGGAAATCCTGCTGCTTTGTGGCCAGTTCCCATAAACACAAGTTGAACAATGGAACTCAGGGGCAGTAAAATTCACGAAACTGCAGAGTTGAAAATATCCATCACTGAAAAATGTCTTGAGGAAAGTCAGAGAAAAGGACTTGTAAGCAAGGGAGAATGGCAGGAAAGGGATTTGAGGAGGTAGAAAGGACTCGCCATTAAGCACAAGAAAAGGAGCTGAACATTGCCAACATTGCAGTTGGCCAAAAAGGGTGTATGCGTTTTTTTCTGTATATATTCAAGAAAAGGGCATACACTTTTTTAGCCAACTAAACAGGTGGGCACTGGAAATCAATACTACAAAAGATATCACTTCGCATCAGTCACAAGAGCCATCCTCATAAAGCGTAAACAACAGAAATGCAGGACAGGGCAACGAGAAGAGGGAGCCCTGTGAGACTTATAGTGGAAATGTATATTGCCAACGGCCATTCTGGAGAAGTATATTGTGTTTACTAAAGCATCTAAAAAATGAGCTACAGAGCATAGGGCACTTGCACTCATGGGCGTATATCTTGGGAAAAACAAAAATCGAGAGGACACAGGCACCCCAATGTTTACCCCCTCTCTGTTTAAAAGATCCTCGACTAGGATATAACTTAAATGTCTCTGGAGGGAAAAAATGGATAGAGATGTGGTACTTATGTAGAGTGGAATATTACTCAGCCTGGAAATCAATGAAATATGTCCAGTTGTAACAACTCCAGAGGAGTTACGTATGATCATTCTAAGTGACAGAATTCAAAAAGAAAAAGACACATATCATAAGATATCACTTAAAGGTGGAATCCAAAATAGCTACACATGAAATAAATTACAAAACAAAAACATAGTCAAATATGTAGAAAACACGCATAAGGCTGCTAAACGGGAAAGGTGGGGAGGGGTGAGGCATCATCCAGGAGGTTGAAATTAGCAAAGATACCATTCCAAATACCAAACTGATAATCAACAAGGCCTACACGGTAGCTAAAAGAACTACACTCAGCACACTCAAGTCACCGGAAAAGAATATATACGACTGGTAAGAATCTGAAAAAGAATTTACTGATGTCTCTCTGTACGTGAATCAAGTGGATGTACAGCAGCAAGAAACAGAGCTTTGAAAATCAGCTGTAACCAATATAGTAATAAATTGAAAAAAATAAACGACAGAGAGACAGAGAAAACCTCTTACAACTTTTCCTCAGGGACGGTGATGCAACATGGATTGAACACGTCTAGACCCACAGCAGGATGAGACATAAGGCTGGAAACTGTTCGCGCTAAGAGAAATGTGAGGTTGGGTGAGGAAATGCACACCCTTTAAAGTAATACTACCTGGTGCCCATTCAATGGGTCCCAAATCTGCAGGTTCAAGGGATCTTCCTACAGCTAAAACATGCATGGAAAACCCAGAGGACTGTACACCATGTGATCGGGAGATGTGTCTAAAATGCAGCTCATTTATCCTCTCCTGGTGCTCCTGTTCACCATTCCAGCCACGTTACTTAGAATCTCCCCACTTGGAGAATCAGCACATTTCAACTTCTGTTTCACACATTTTGCAAATTGTGAGGAGGATGAACGGGAAGAGGGGGAACCAATGAGAGAATAGTTGTAGGGGTTTGGACGGGCACATATCACTCTAATTTCCCATTAAGAATAAGAATTAAAAAAAGGCTCAGCCCACCTCGCTGGAGCCAAAATAGGGCCTGAAGCAATCCTGCGGGTTTGAGGCCAGCTCACAAAAGAGCAACTTAAAAAATGGAGCTCAGGGTCACTGCAATTCACAAACCTGCAGAGTTATAAATGAAAACTAAGGTCCAAAATTATGTTGAGGTAAGGCAAAGAAGAGGATCTGAATGCAAGACAGAATTGCAAGAAACAGATTTCAAGAGATAGATTGGACTCGTCTTTAAAGCACATGAAAAGCGGCAGAATTTCGACAATGATGCAGTTGGCCCAAAAGGGCGTATGCGTTTTTTCCTGATTATATCCCGGAAAAAACGCATATGCACCTTATGGGCAAGGAAACAAGCAAGCAATGCAAATGTGCACAACAAAGAAGTCTCACTTCCCACCGGTCAAAAGGGCCATCCTAAAAAATTGTAGAAACCAGAAATGCAGGACAGGCCATGGAGAACAGGGAGCCTTTATACGCTGATGGGCAGTGTGTGAACTGCCGAGAGCCACTCTGGAGGAGTGTATGGTGGTTCCTAAATCATCTAAAAAACAGAGCTACAGAGCATAGGACACTTCCAATCATGGGAGTATATCTAGGGAAGTCTAAAAATCAACAAGACACAAGCACACCACAGTTTAGGGCTACTCTGTTTACAAGAACCTCAACTTCAGTACACCTTAAATATCCCAGGAAAGAGAACAATGGATAAAGAAGATGTGGTACTTATGTACAATGGAATATCTCTTCACCATGAAATCAATGTAATAAGGCTAGTAGAAGGATAAAGAGTGGATTTAGGTCCGATAATACTACTTGAAATAAGTCAAACAGAAAAAGAAACATATCATAAGATATCACTTATAGAGGGAGGGTAAATATGGCTGCACAAGAAATGAATTACAGAACAGAACAGTGTCTCACATTTAGAAAACACACTTATGTCAGCTTAAGGGGAAAGGAGAGGTGGGGTGATGCATAAAACCAGAGTTTGAAATTAGCACAGATACCGTTCAATAAACCAAATAGGTATTAGACAAGATCTACACCTTGCTCAATGAACTGGCCTCAACACACCCTATACACCGCAGAGAAATATATCCGAGTAATAAGAATCTTAAAACCCATGTATTGATATATCTCCATAAGGGAATCAAGTGTGTGCAGAGCGGCACAAACACAGCAGTGAAGATGAGCTAAACCCCATTATAGAAATAAATTTTAAAAACAAAACGCAGAAACAATGAAAGAGAGAAAAATTCTTACAAAATTCGCTCAGGGGCTGTGATGCAACCTGGATTGACCACATATAAACCCACAGCTGGATAAGACATAAGGCTGGACACTTGGGACTGAGAGGATTGGTGAGCTTTGGTGAGCAACTTCCAAAAGTTTAATGCAATACTTCATGCTACTCATTCCAAGGGTCCCAACACTCCAGGTTGAAGGGAATCTTCCTACAGCTAAACCATGCTTGGGAAACCCAGTGACTGGTATACCATATGATCGGGAAAGGTTTCTAAAACACACCTCATTGTTCCTCTCCTGGGGCACCGGATCGACATTCCAGCCGCTTTACTAACAACAACCTCACATGGAGAGTCAATGCCTTTAAGTTCCAGTATCGCACAGTCTGCAGATAGTGCGGAGGATGAATGCGTTAGGGGGAACCAGTGAGAAACTAATGTAGTGGTTTCAATGGGCACATGTCACTCTAATTTCACATCAGTAAGAAGAATTAACCAAAGGCACAGCAAGGTGTCCCACAAGAAGAATAGGGCCTGAAGGAATCCTGCGGTTATGAGGCAAGATCACAAAAATAAGAGCTGAAAAATGGAGCTCAGGGCCACTGCAATTCAAAAACGTGCAGAGTTATAAAGGCCAACAATTTTCAAAAAGGATATTGAGGAAAGGCTATGAAGAGGCATTGAAAGAAAGGCAGAATTGCAGGAAACCGATTTCAGGAGGTAGACTGGAATTGCATTTAAAGCATAGGAAATGAGGCAGAACGTCGACAATGATGCACTTGGCCAAAAAGGGCGTATGTGTTTTTTCCTGAATATATTCAGGAAAAAACGCATATGCACTTTTTGTACAACCAAGCAAGCTTGCAAAGGAAATCTGCACTACAATGAAGTCTCACTTCCCACTGGTTAAAAGGGCCATCTGAGAAAAGTGTAAAATCCAGAAAGGCAGGACAGGCCATGGAGAACTGGGAGCCTTGTTATGCTGATGGGCGGGATGTAAATTGCCAACAGCCACTCGGGGAGAAGTGTATGGTGTTTCCTGAAACATCTAAAAAACAAAGCAACAGAGCCTAGAGCACTTCCACTTATGGTCCTATAGCTTAGGGAAATTAAAATCAAAAAGACACAGCCACCCCAAAGTTTGGGACAGCTCTGTTTACAAGAACCTCATTTACGGTACAAGTTCAATATCGCAGAAAGCGAAAAATGGATAAAGAAGTTGTGGTACTTACGTAGAATGCAATATCACTCAACAATGAAATCTATGTATTCAAGATCGTAGCAGCATAATGAGTGGATTCAGGTATGATGATTCTAACTGAAATAAGTCACACAGAAAAAGAAACATCATAAGATATCACTAATACACGGAATGCAAACTTGGCTACACAGGAACTGGATTACAAAACAGAACAGGGTCTCAAATTTAGAAAACCAACTTATGCTTGCTTAAGAGGAAAGGTGAGTTGGGGTTCTGCATAAAACCAGGGATTGAAATGAGCACAGATAAAGTTCCTTAAGCCAAATATGGAATGGACAAGAGCTACTCCTTGCTCAACGAAATGGACTCAACACCCCATATTAAACGCCTAAGAATGTACTTGACTAGTAAGTATCTGAAATCCTATGGATTGCTATGTCTCCGAAAGAGAATCAAGCGTGTGTACAGGGGCATAAACGCAGCAGTGATAGGATTGGAGAGGTTCGGTGAGCAAATGAAGACACTTTGAAGTCATATTGCATGGCACCCATTACAAGGGTCTCAACTCTCCAGGTTTAAGGTATTCTTCCTTCAGCTAAAACATGCATGTGGAACCCAGAGTATGATCAACCATGTGATCGGGAGATGTGTTCAAATATGTCTCAGTTTTCGTACCCTGGTACTCGGGTGCAACATTCCAGACGCTTTACTAACACTCTCCCGACTTGGAGAGTCAGTCCCTTTAACATCCTGTTTGGCCCAGTTTGCAATTTCTGCG